>NW_007247410.1:270644-315170 GCF_000164805.1 Carlito syrichta
GTCTAGTGCAGAAGCCGTTTAATGGGACCAACCGTAAGTCTTTTATCCCAAATTTTCACAGGTTAAATCACAAGACTTTCATATGAACACAAAGCCAGGTAGATGAGAGGCGTCCTCCACCTACCAGGTGTTTCCTTAAGCATGAGGAAGGACAATCCCAATTAAATCACAAGACTCTTACGTGAACACAAAGCCAGGTGGATGAGGGGCGTCCCTCACCCACCAGGCGTTTTCCCAAGCATGAGGAAGGACAATCCTAAAATTATCTCACTGTTCCTTATGCTTGGTTAATATTCCTCAAAAGCAATACAACAATTTCTAACATCATAATATTCCAATGATCAATAACTTCTAAAGCTTATGCATACACAACACCTAATGACTAACTTAAATCCTAATACCTTTCTATTTTGTGCTAATTTTACCTACACTGTAGAAACTCCTAATTATAGCTCAAACCAGTTCCTAAAGGATGTGGCCCAGTCCAAAGATCATGCTGGGCCGTTTCTAGGAACAATTGATTACAATCTCTTAACAAAATGGCTATTCTAAAATCCTATATATCTATCTTAATTTCTATAAAAGTTTCTAATACCTAATCCTAATATATAAAGCTGATCATCAGCAATAAAGCTTCTAAAAACAAAACCCAAATATAAACTGTAAATTGTTCTAAGGCCAAAATCACAATAGTAGAAAATGGGAACAATGAAATTTCTAAAGTTAGCTGTATTCTTATTAAACCTCAAAATATCATGATTGATCATGCTTGAACTAACATAATTCCCTGACATTAGCATGACCTATTCTACAACACTTTCTGTGAATAAAATAAATTCAATTTCTATAGTAAGTAGAAAAACCCTACACTAACTGTAGCTAAAAACCGGTTTAAAAGAACGCAGCCCAGTCCAAAGTGAGGGCTGGGCCCTCAGGAATGTGGCCCAGCCCAAAGTTCATGCTGGGCCATTTCTGGTAACTCTAGGTAATCATCTATACCATCTAAAGCTGAAAACAGCTCTCTGTATGTATATACTAATTCTACAAATATACTTTTAAGTCTTATAAAGAAGTTTGTACCGTATAGAAGGTTCCCAAATGTGACCTGAGTTTGAATTATATCTAATACCTAAGCCGAAACCACAGTTCATGGGAAACAAAAACAATGAGTTTCTAGAGTGAGCTATGCCTATCACAGTCACAGAGTCTTCAGCTTAGGTAGGCAGAGATCCTTTTGGCTAAAATGAAAAAGGGAGAAGGGAATGGGGTCAACAGCTCCCAAATGCATCCTACTGGTCTCGGGGTCCATGGTCCACCTTGATCCCTAACGTTCAGGTGGGCCTCCATGGCCGGCTCCCAACATCTCCCCCTTTTTTATTTTATTGCATGAAACCATGAAACACAGTGTTGAGCTGAGAAATACTTCTCTTCAGCACTCTGCAAAGTTCCTTCTAATGGGATGTGCCAAATACCAAAAAAGAGAAGAGGAAATGGGCCAACAGCTCCTGAACACATACTAGTGGTCTCAGCGTCCACAGCCCACCTTGATCCCTAAGGTTCAGGTGGGCCTCCAGGGCTGGCTCCCAACAATGAGAAAAATTGGCAGGGACATTAAACTCCACAAACCACAGCACCAGACAAAATCAGATAGTTTTCTATAAACTAAGCCTGCCTATCAAAGTAGCTTAGATAACAAAGTCTTTTAATTAATTTTAAAAACAAGTTGCTTCAATACATAGTTTGAGAGTCCCTGGAAAGTTTGTGCTTCATAAAATATTTCTTTTTCCCAATCAAGTTGCCACTAAATCTACCATTAAATCTTCTCTCATTTGAATTCTGCAGATTTTAAATGTTTAAAGAGTCTCGCATGGGCTTCAGCAACAGGGCAGACTGAGGTGTACAGACTTCCCTCAACTAACATTCAGAAAGAATGTTGACATAAGCCACAGTTGAGCTTAACTGCATAGCTAGGTAATAGTGATGTATCAGAAAGTCAAGTCTCACGTGCCAGGAATGAAACAGTGACTTAGCACCAGCGATGTGGCTGAAGAAGCCGATGCCATGGACCTAGAGGGCAGGACCAGAGAGAAGGCTCAGAAGTGGATCACACTTTTTCCATTACAGAAAATCCAGAGGGAAAGGGAGATTGGTTTCTACCCACATGGACATGTGACAGAGATCACATTTAAAAATCATAGGAAAGGGGCAGAATAGCCAAGGAATGACAGTGGGCATCTGATTAACTAAAAAATGAACAAATTCACATCTCTATCTCATGCCATACCCAGAAATAAATTCCAACTTCGGCGTGGTAGCTCATGCCTGTAATCCCAGCACTTTGGGAGGCCGAGGAGGGAGGATTGCTTGAGCCCAGGAGTTTAAGACCAGCCTGGGCAACATAGCAAGAGTTCATCTCTACAAAAAATTGCCCAGGCGTGGTGGCATACACCTGTAGTCCCAGCTACTTGGGAGGCTGAAGCTGAAATCACGTAAGCCTAGGAGGTCAAGGCTGTGGTAAACTATGACTGTGCCACTGCTCTCCAGCCTGGGAGACAGAGCAAGACCCTGTCTCTAAAAATAAATAATTAACTAAATCCAAATGGGTAAAAAAATACATACATATAAAAATCAAGTATTTCACAAAACATTTAGAAGAATATTGTTATGGCATTTAATTAGGAAACCTTCCTTAAACACATTAAAAGCACATACCACAAAGACAGGGATTGGGCAACCTGGTGGGATAGATTGTACCCCTGTGATAATATTTGCTGCTCCTTCCTGCCAGGTTAACCACAGGGAATTGGATGCCCTCACCTGGGTCACTTGCTCTAGTAGCAAAATGTGTCCATAAAGTGGTAAGTGCCACTTGCAAACAGAAGCTTGCAGAACCTTCCCGGGGGTCTACTGTCTCTCTTTCCTCTGTCACAAGACCAGCTTGTCCAAGACAGGAACTGCTTCTTCTGCCACAGTTCCTGGAGTGAAGGCTACGTGAAGCATGACCTGTCAACCCGTGTGAATGTAAGCAAGAAAATACTTTTGTGGCAGCAAGCCCTGAGATTTGGAGGGTTTGTGACCATTACATGAGTCAGCTTAAGCTGGTCAAAACAGCCACATTCACATTGTTAAACCAAAATTACGGGAGGTTATTGTGCCCCACTGAGCCCCTGCACTAGGCTCTAACCAACCAGACCAAACCAGAATGGAGTAACTTGTGCCAAGTAACACATGATCAGACAGAAAGTGGATCAGTTCTTCCTTAAAAACAGGAGATTCACAGAAATCAATCAGAAACGGCTAACTCTTGGAGAAAGATAAGAAGATAAAATAGGTAGAACACTTACACTGTACCTGTAGTATGTATTTCTTTTTAAAATGTTTTTGAAGTAAATACTCCAAAGAGTGTGTGTTGACATCTGTTAAATTGGGTGATAAACAGAGGCAATGTTGCATTTACCAGAGCAGGATAAGGAAGGTTCTCTCTGCTTTACCCTGAAATAAACCACCTACCTTTTGTTCACTGTGACTGCCCTCTTCAACCCTTTCCTGTGTATAAAGCTAAGGCGCTCTGCCCTCTGCTCCTCAAAACACTCATTCTATTGTGCATAATCAAGCGTTGCCCAATTCTAGAATTGCAAATAAAATCCAATTCGATCCTGAAACTAAATTTGTTGTAATTTTGTCTTTTGACAAAATATGAAAAGAAAGAGAAAGAGAGAGAAAGAAATATATCATAAGCAAACAGATTAGAAGATATTTTCAATGTATATAGCCCACAAAGAATAAGTATATGAGCCAGGCTCAGTGGCTCAGCCTGTAATCCCGCGCCTTAAGAGGCTGAAGTGAGTGGATTGCCTGAGCCCGTGGGTTCAAGACCCGCCTGGGCAACTTGCGAGACCTCATCTCTACAATAAATCAAAAATTAGCCGGGCATGGTAGCGCGCACCTGTAGTTCCAGCTACTCGGAAGACTGAGGCAGCAGGATCGCCAGCGCCCAGCAAGTCGAGGCTGCGGTGGCCGGGAGCGGCCACTGCACTCCAGTCTGGGCGACAGAGTGAGACTCCAACTCAAAAAAAAAAAAAGAATTAGTATATAGAAAATATGAAGAGTGTCTACAAATCAGTAAAAAAAGATAAACAACTTCAGAGAAAGATGCACAAAGAGTATGAACAGCTCTATCACAGAAGTAAACACCTAAAAGGGCTATAAAAATACCCAAATAAACCCAATCTTATTACTAATCAGGAAATACAAAGTAAAACAAAAAGATATTCCAATTCATGCTCAACAATGTGGCAAAAATTTTAGTCTGACAACATAAAGTATCATAAGAATGTGAAGCAGAAGGACTCTCGCAGACTGCTGGGTGAGAAGATAGATATAAATTAGTAGCCACTTTGCAGAAAAATTTCACAGTCTTTAGTAAACTGATATAGTCACTTGTAGGAAAATTTAACAGTGACAGATCAAGTTCCAGAAATTCCACTTCTGTGCATATATGCTAGAAAAACTCTTTTACATGTACACAAGTTAAAAGGAACACACAAAAAAAGAATTAATTGTTTGTAATAGCAAAAAATAAAAAAGGAATTACCACAACCTAAGTGTCTGTCATAGAAGAATGGACTTTAAAAATGGCATGTTCTAATAGTGCAGTGCCATATATTAATGAATAATGAAAATAAATGATCTAGAAAGACATGTAACAACATGTGTAGATTTCAAACACTCACCATTAAGGGAAGAAAGGTATTATTCATACCCTGCATGATACCACTTGGTAAATTTAAAACACATCAAACATACTCAATGTGTGCATGTATGTATGTTGGGTGGATCAGGATCATACCTAAGTAGTAAAGTCTAAAACCATGAAAAGGAAAGATACATACACATGTCCGTGCAGCGGTTCACTTGGGGAGAGAGATAAGTAAATAAAATCAGTTGAGCAGGTCACTGTAGTGTATATTTATTTTTTAAATGTTTCCAACCAAATGTGGCAGAGAAAAAAGTGCATAAATGTTAAATCAGGTGATGAATAGAGACACCGTTGAATTTACCCAAGTCCTGTTATCCTGGAAAACAGTGGTGGTTGAAGAAACCCCCCACACGCACACTTTTGCATTCCAGAAAATGGTTTACTGAAAAGAACCACCTGTCCCCTTAAATCAGATGAGACTCACAGATGTGTCCTCTGTTTACCTCGCACCAAGGCCATGTGCAGACATTCTAAATTTCCATTCTTTGTATCCTAAATGATTAGCCAAACTGCTTGTCCTCACTGGTCTGTTGAAACGAAATGCTTGTGAACCACACTTTGCTTTATCTTCTCTCTTTCCCTCCCACCCATGAACTGTGACCAGCATATAATCCTCTTCAACAGACCCTGCTGAGGACAGGCTGCCCTCACGGACAGCATTCTCTAACCTTCTGCCTAGCAGTTAACCTTCCATCCTTCTTCCCACACCCAGTTCTTACCGGCCTTGCTACTCCCCTCTGTAAAGTTGACCCCTTTACGCCTGACTCTTGACTTGTCTGCAGTTCTCATGGTCAAGACATTCTTTCTATTGCAATAGTCTCTTTCACCAGATTGCGATAATCCTTTTGAACAGTCTTTCTTTACTAAGTCTGAATTTTTTTTAACAAACACAGGTGCATATAGACTTTTTTGCATTTTGAAATCTTTTATAATACAAAATAGAAGTTGAAGAGTTATTTATTAAACAGAAAAATAGCTATTTTAAAAAGTTGAAACAGAATAGTTGTTTTGTTTTTTTTTCCCCAAAATTTCCTGATAATAAGAGTAAGAAAAAAAAAAAAGCAACAGAACTCAACTCATATCAACTTTCTAGCAAAGGGAGGATTGGAATTCCCAATTGACCAGACTGGTTAGGGGACTCCTGTGAAATACAACCGGAGAAACTGGAAATATTAAATCTGGCAAATAAAAAGATTCAAGAGACAGAGCAGTTGCCTTCAGCTATACGAAGGGTTAATAGGTGGAAAATGAAATAGGAAGTTTCCATACGTGGCTATTAGAATTGGGATCAATACATGGAAGCTTCAGGAAGACTTCAGCACAATCTAATAAAGAATTGTCTAGCTAAGTTGCCCGATGGTGGAATGGGCTACCTTGCAAGTCTTGAGTTTCTCGTTAGTATCAGTGCCCAGACATAATCTGTACGAACTCTACAACTAGGTAGGTTATTGGACCAGCTAACCAGATGGATTCTGGATTCTATGGTTCTGTCTTCTGGATAATGCAGAGAGCACCTGAGTGAACTTTATTTTAATAATCAGGCAATCTCTTATTGCTAAGATTTTACAGTTGCCAGTAACTTCCAATTTCATTAAGCGTAAGTGGCAGAAAAAGGACAGTATCTCCCATTGTGTCATGTATGCTTTAACAGCTTGTTTTTAAAGAGGCAAAAGCAAAATCAAAACCATCAATAAGAGAAAGAAGCCATTCTTTCACCAGAAAGTGCACAAACAAACAAAAAAAACTCCAGCTCCCAAATACCAGATGTAGTTTATGCTTCTGTCTTTGATGGTACTGTATCCATTTGAGAGCTTTTGTAAGACTAAGAGGCAAAGAAAATTGTAAAAAATGTAAATTCACCAAAGAAGCCTTTGATGGCTGAATATTGGATAGGGCAATGAGAGGCTTTTTCTAAAAACCATAGAAGAACACTCTGAATGGATATATCAATCAATTCGACATAATCTAGGTAATACAAGGTTCTGGGATAGTAAAAGAAAATGATAGCTGATTTAAGATTTAAGCAAATCCTTTAGACAAAAAATAAATACTGCTTTGAGCATTTGTTTGTCAGTTACTTTCCTATTCCAGCTTCTATGACCGTGAAAGTCACACAAGGGGGTATAATTATATTTCACAGAAGCTGTTCTTGTTTTAAATCTGCCCTTAATATAAAGCAGCCAACAGAGGAAATTAAATTTAATAAGACATCTGGCTTCTAAATGAAGATGCATCCCATTTTTATTCTAAAATAGTTTTAATTGAGTTTGTAATTGAAACATGAAGTTGATGTCATTTGTAGCTTCCTGTCCCAGAGAAATGTGGTTACAAAGAAAATAAGACTATCGGACTATTTTCATGATTCGAGAATATTCTTTTATACAAAATATGACAAGCCTGAAGAGATGTTTTAACTGAATGCCTCCCGGGCTTCTTTTTATTCATGAAATTATGTTTGATTTAACTAAAGTAAATAACATAGGATATTTGTTTTATCTTGTGCTTTTTATTTTAATATTTATTTCCCTATCTTTTTAATCTATTCATTTTCTCCAAAGTTAATCTTTTTTTATTTATATTTCCTTCTATCAAATAAAATTGTTTTGTCTTGTCCTTATTTTAACTCCCTACTTTTATCTCCTTTTTTTCTTTTATCCTGTATCTTGTTCCTTTTTTATTCTATTTTTGCAAACAAAAGGATTAGTAAGGGGAAAAATCGAATGCTAGGGGAAAATATTACTTTGCATTTAAGAGAAGACCCTCCTATACTTCTAAAAAAAAATTATTATACATGATAGTTAAAACACAATGTGAAAAAAACAATAAAAGGATTCCGAAATAAACCAAAGCAAAAGTCAGACTATTCAAAATCAAGAAATTAAGATTAGTGGCTATTACACTCCTCAAAACAAATCCAGTTATAAATTCTATTCTTACTAAAATATTTACTGACATCACTAATGAAGAATTAAAATAAGTAGCCCAGGCATGCTGGCTCATGCCTGTAATGCCAGCACTTTGGGAAGCTAAGACAAGAGGATCACTTGAGCCCAGGAGTTCAAGACCAGCCTGGCAACATAGCAAGACCTCATCTCCACAAAAAAATACAAAAATTAGCTAAGCATGGTAACACACGCCTGTAATCCCGGTTGAGGTGGGAGGATCACCTGAGCCCAGGATGCCACTGAACTCAACCGGGGTGAAACAAGACCCTGACTCAAATATAAATATATATTTTAAAATACTTATAGAATAATTACAGTTTTTGAAGGTATCAGTGTGGATAAATTATTATTAAGAAAAAACTGTATTTCAGAAGTGTTAAACTGATCTATTTTTACAAAATGAGATAAACTCATGAAAACTGAATCTAGTGGAAGCCTGTACACAAAGCTATCACTTCTCAAAATAACTGCCTCTCGTATCTTCTTTATATTATACATAATTATTCCTGAGTTTATATTTGAAAAGTAGAAATACATTTACAATTTAAAATAGTTATTATATTAAAAAGTTTGTTTCCTCAAAATGTAAAACATTTACCATGTTATTCCTATTATCATATATAACACAATATAGATATTGTTAATATCAAATGAAGTATATTTGCTAGCATTCCAAAACAAAATTGGCTTAATTAAAATGCCTAACAGACATTTTTTGCCTGCAGCAGAAATTGTTACATAATTACTATAATGCATCTGCTATGTTTTACTTTTTTAAAAAACAAAGATGAACCCAGGTGATTTCTGAGTACCTCTCTAATATGAATTAAGAGCGATGATTGTAGAAACTGAAAGTATAAATATGTGAAATTCAGAATACCTCAAAAATTTTGCCTTTGAAATATATCATAGTCATTTGCTTTTTAAGACTTTCAGGGTCAGTGACTGTGAGCGTGCACTTCAGCCAGGGCTACAAGAGTAGGACTCCAACTCAAAAAAAACACTTTAGGGGTTTTATTGTGGTTATTGAGAAAATTTCATAGCAACATTCATCAAAAATAAACCAATTGTTATAATAAACTGATTGTGTGTACCAAATTAGGTACAGTCCAGAAGACTAGACAGTGGATCATATGTCAAATTTTAATATTATTTCAGCTGCCTTGGTCTTTAAATTGATGAGTAGTCCAAGTTAAAGAGGTTTTTTGGCTTATTTGAAAAATAGAACTCTGAGAAGTACACAAACTTACTTTGACAATAGGAGTTTATTTTAGTTTACTTAAATATTTTTTTTCAATAGATTGATGTAATCTCCTCTACAATTTTCCTACAATGTTTTTAAACTAATAAAAGCAATTCTAAGTGGTGTTTATGGATCTTGTGAAAAAGATCTTCAAATATCTTTGGTTTAACAAGTTTATTCAACCATCTGTAACATGTAAGAAGAGTCGTTTGACATTTTACTCACAATTAGGTAAAAAGAGTATAGACTACAGAAAAAAAGGTAAAGTTGCAGAGTAGAAAGGTAGAGTAAGTTTCTAAAATATGTAAAGTCATTATACAATAAACATATAGGGATAAAATATTCCCTGGCATTTGTCAAGGGAAATAATTTCATTTCTGATTCAGGAGCTCTTGGTAGAATTAAACAAATTTCAACTCACAATTATATTTGACAATGAAAATCTTATTTCTTTAGAAGTTCTGTCTAGGACCTGCAAAAACTTTAATCTTTCTAAAAATTTTAGCTTAGAAATTGTAAGATGGGCTCGGTGGCTCAGCCTGTAATCCCGCGCCTTTGGGAGGCTGAGGTGAGTGAATTGCCTGAGTCGGCGGGTTCGGGACCCACCTGGGCAGGCGAGACCTCATCTCTACAATAAATCAAAAAAATTAGCCAGGCATGGTAGCGTGCACCTGTAGTTACAGCTACTTGGAAGGCTGAGGCGGAAGGATCGCCAGAGCCCAGCAAGTCGAGGCTGCAGTGACCAGGAGCGGCCACTGCACTCCAGTCTGGGCGACAGTGAGACTCCAACTCAAAAAAAAAAAAGAAAGAAATTGTAACTTAGAGTATGTTGAAACCACAAATGTTGTACTTCTATTTGGAGGCCAAAAATGGTCTTATGTGGATGAATATCACAAGTCAGACTCAGAGAATGAGCAGTGGGATTGAATTTTTCAAAAAGAAGAAATGAATGACCTACTAAGAAGGTTTTCTAGATTATCAAAATTTCACTCGAACTGGATTGAATGTAGAGAGATTTTTTAATTTAAAAAGAAGAAACAATACAGGAAATATCTCAAAAGACTCAGAGGCAGAAAGCACAGCCAGATTCGCATGGCTGAGTGTTGGAGTTGGAAAGAGATGAGAAAATGGTGTCTCTCTTCCCCCACCGCCAGCATAGGTTTCTCTGCTCCTCACACACAGGTCCAAACACTGGGCCTTCCAGTTCCAGCAAATGTACCAACTCATCTGCATCACTGTGTCCCAATTCTAAATTCCCTTTAGAGAAAATCTAAACTGGTTCAGTCTAGGCAATTTTGGCTCACCTTGATTCTAATGTCCACCCTATGCTCACTAGCTGCGACCAGGGAGGAGCAGGGACTTTAATGCATCTATGACTACAGAAATCCATTCTTTCTTTGAGAAAGGGAGGTTCTCTCAGATGTGAGAATTTCAGAATAGCAGGAGCTCTCTGTCTCCTCTTTGTCTCAGTTGGTCTTTCTTCCTCCCTCCTTCCCCTCACCCCTGCTCTCCATCCCTCTCATCATGGCACAGAACTAGAAAGAGAGGAATAAGAATGGAGGAAAAGAGGAGGGTGGTGTTTGGGGCGTTGGCTTCACATAGCATTTATACAAGCAGGATTTGTGTTGTTAGACCGACTATTATTTGAAATGAAATCCGGGAGCTCTCGGTAGAATTAAACAAATTTCAATTCACAATTCATAATCACCTACTTCACCTATGAGGCAGCCAATAATACTGTCCACCAGGGATAAGAATGATTAGCAACTTGGCCCTACCTATGTTTCTATGCATATATGTGTACCGTGTTATTCATAAATGGAATCACGTACTACATATAATTTAGCAACTTGCTTCTTTTTTATTTTTTTTTTTTTTTACTTTACAGTGTGTTGTATACATATTTCCACCAGGATTCCAGTTTTATTCATCTTTGAATGCTTTTGGCATATCATAGGCACACAGTTGTTGTCTGTTAGAGATAACAACTACATTTGATAATTCCTCTGGTTGATTTGGAAAGTTCTGAAAGTTGTTGGGAGCACTCTCCGCTGATGAATCAGTATTAATATAGCTTGTGTATACAAAAACGGAGACACCCCATGGTTGAATCTACAGTGTTGGAATTAATATATTACTTTAAAAAAACAAAACTCATTTTTTAACCTATGATTATATAATGAAATTAAACTCAAATGAAATATTTAAATTGGAGTTATTATTAACAGAGTCTCAGCAACTGTCCTCCAAAAACATACATCCAAAGTTATCAGCACTTTCCAATATATTTAATATTTTTCTCCAACAAAATACACTGAGAATATTTCCATACACCAAGCATTATGCCTAAGAATGTTTATGTTCTTTCTTCATCATCATCCTGGACCACCTCCTCAACTGCACCTCAGTTTAGTTTACAAAGCTAGAAAGTTTGCTGAAGGCAAAATATCAACTAACGTGATAGATGACACAAAATGAGCATTCCTGGGTATATTCCCAATAGAGGGATCGCTGGATCATATGGAAGATCAATTTCTAGTTCTTTCAGAAATCTCCACACTCTTTCAAAGTAATTGCACTAGTTTGCATCCCCACCAGAAGTGTAGAAGCGTTACAAGTCATTCTACCATAAAGATACCAGCATACACATGTTTGTTGCCACTCTAGTCACAATAGCAAAAACATGGAAACAGCCATACTACCCATCGAAGCTTGACTGGATAAAAAAAACATGGTACATATACACAATGGAATATTATACAGCCATAAAGAAGGAAAAACATATGGACTTCATCCAGCTTGGATGGATTTAGAGTCTATCGTACTCAATGGTCTATCACAGAAACAAAGAACAAAGTACCATATGTTCTCACTCATAAGCGGATCTTGAACAATTACCATAATACTATGAGAAAGGGATTGGCAATAGGGGAAACTGCCAAGAGAGGGGGGTGAGATTGGCAGTTGAGGAAAACTACCAGGGGAGGGAAGTTCACACCTCATCAACAAGGGTACCTGCATAATGAACATTTGTATACCTAACCTGAATTGTATCCCACATCTTTAAAATAAAAATTTTTTTAAAATGAGCAGTCCCATAGAAACGAGAATAAATACATGCATGAACACATGTTGACAGTTCTTTGGGAATCTTTGTAAACAGACCCTCCCACCCTGGCACAAAATGAAGAAAAAAAATTCAGAATGAAGCTGATAAAATTTGTAGCCATAAGCTTTAAAATTCTAAATTGCCATTAACGCTTGCTGGAGTTCAATTTGTCAGAGACAGTCTTAAGACTATGGGGACAGAAAAGGTGATACCTTTCCTCACCCATCAATAAGGGCCATGGCTGTCACTCCTAGGACAAAGACATGTTAAGAGAAAAAGCATAACAAATTTATTGAACCAAAGTTTTGTGCAAAACAGGAGGCTGCAGAAATAAAGATCCAAGCAAAACTGTCCATGTTTATGCTTAGATTTGATGAAGAATGGACAGCCATGAAAAAATTAATTTGATTTGACCAAAAAGGAGATGACCTCATGGTAATAAACTGAGGAAGAGACAGGAACCCAGCAAAGCCTGTCTGTTCAAAGTCATGTTAGCCTTTCTGTGTAGCCTTCCTTCAACCTAGGCATGGGGCATGGCCTCTCCGGAATGAGGATCTTATGACCTACTGTAGGACAAGGTAGGTCAGAGAATTGCCATATGGCAAAATCCTTCCTACACAGAAAGTCATGGGAAGGCTAGAGTCATATTTCTGGGTTTTATGGCCATCTTTGGGGGAGAGGGGTTCTAGTTCCTGTGGAGCACCTTGAGGAAGAGGAATTTCTAAAACTGTTTTAGAGGGAGTAAGAAGAGCAGGGAAAAGTCTGACAGACCTTGCTTCTGCAGCCTTCCAATTTCTTTTGTTCAAAGTACAAGCAAGCCAAAACGCCATACTGGACACTTTGACCCCCAATAAGGCCAAGGATTTTTGTTTTTTACTGTGAAAGTAGAGGAATAAAAACTGGAACCACTTATTATTTCCACCCTCTAAAACTCTAGTTCTATACCATGTAGCCCTACACTTCCTTCTGCTTGCCTCCTAATTAGTCTCCATTAAAATTATCTGGCATTGTTCTTGTCTATTATTAGAGTGTTGACCCTAGCTGTGGCACATAATCAACTGTTCCGGAAATTCTTCCCCAGTAGTGAGCTAAATGATTAAGGAGATTTATTTGTTCTCAGAGCTGAGCAACCACTTAGTCCATTACAATGAACAGCGAAATTTGAAGGCAAAAATATGTTCTGCTAGAAACAGGTGCCTAATAATGTGGCAGTCTTATAATTTTAAGACGGCAGGAAATTCAAACTAACCCTGTGAAGCCATCGAATGAAAACCACCAGCCTCACAAAGAGACACATACTGTCTGTTCAACGCTGGACTACTCGATCCCCCCAAATCCTCAGCACTTTGAGTAATTTCCCTTTACTAGTTTAAAGTCAAGTGGAAGGAAATCATGGGGTTTTAGTAATTCTAAAGGAAAAGCCGCAGGGGAAAAAAATAACAGTAATAAGGGGAAAATACTGTCGCTTATTAGAAATCAAGCTTTTCAAGAAATTTAGAATTGATTTAATTATACAACTAAGTACAATATTTCAAGGAGAGGGTTCATTTTAAATGATTTAATGATGGCCTTGTTTATTCACAAAAATTCTTACTAGCTTAATAAATTATAAAATACACATTTTAAATGCTGAATTGTACACTCCTGCCTAGTTCATCTGTAGGCGGACAGGGTGTGAAGGAACTGTTTTATATATCTTAAATTTTCCCCTGTGCCTCATGATGCCTGGTGGGGTGCGGCGCAAAACCCATGGATTATTTGACTCATTTCTAAGATGAATTTTAGAGCAGCCAGTAAAGTTTTCAAACAAAGTTTATTACAGAAAGAAGACAGAAAAGACAGGGTGACATGCCAGACCTGGCATGGGGGAAAGAAACCACACTTTTGCTCTTTACAGACCTGATATACCTTCACAATGATTGATATGCTAAAGAGGGTGGAGCCTAGATCACCACCACTCTGGAGAATAACATCTCTGGGCTCCTGATGGGAGGAGAGAAGAGGAAGGAGGTGGCCTTTTCCTGGCTACATTGTCTTTTGCGGGAGACCTTCCAGAAGTTTCCAACCCACAAGTTCCTTAACTAAAAAGGTGGCCTTATTATCACTTCTATGGCTTTGTTCAGTTAAGGGGCGGTATCGGGGCTTCCATCTTTGACAAAGAATCTGAGAGTTTCTTAGAGATCATTATGCTAAACCATGAACTGAAAGGTTGGGCTGTGTTAGTCTTGTATCTGAGAGCATTTTCTTTTGATTTGCCTAGAGGGTGGGGTAGGATGCCAGCTTGGCCTGCAGTAAAATGTAATTTTTAAAATGTCTAAACGCTTCCTAAAACCTACCTATGGGAAATTTATCTATCTATGTCTAACCTGTGCTAGCTACCCTGGCCTAATACAGCAGTAGGTGATTATGAATCGTGAGTTGAATTGAAATATGTTTACTGCTGCCAAAAGCTACTGGATTTCATTCCAAGTAATAGTCAGTCCCACAACACAAATCCTGCTTGTAGTGAGAGACCCAAGAAACCAAGAAAATTAAAAAGCCATACTTACTGTAAAAGTAGTGTTTAGTTCACTATATTTTATATATCCCTGCCTCATGTTCATTGTACTTTATGAAATCTTAGTACTTTAAATCCTACCTCAGACCCCGTAGAATTAGGCATATGTCGGGTGCCGGGTAGCGACTGATTATGTAATTATATAATGTCTTAAGTAGTATTTGTATTTAGAACTCTTGGGTTAAGCATTGTTAGTCCCAATTGCCATGCTGACTTCTGCTTTTACAACGGGATGTAAATGTTAAAGCGATAAGCCCCTTTCAGACATTCCTTGGCAGCAGACTTGGAGACGCTAGTAATCTGCCTGCTTGCTCAGGTTAATTTATATGCAGTGAGGTATGAACCTAACTTATCTGACATTCCACTCTGCCCGTTGGGTGGGTTTCTGTAGATCAAGGGCAGTCAGGTTGAAGCCCACGAAAGGCACCTACCAATACCAAGTGTTCCCGTACCCATTAGGAGAGATTACCCAATCATGTAAAACCAAGTTTAGAGTTCTTTCCCCTCCCTCTGTAATGGTGTATAAAGACTGCTTGCCATGCTGGATCGGGGCTCTCGTCCCTGAAGCCACAGCCAGCTTTGTTCGTGAGCCCAGACTCGAGCCTGAATAAAGACCCTTGTGTGTTTGCATCAGAGCTGGCTCTTTGGTGGTCTCTCGGATTTTGAAATTTGGGTTTAACAGTAGAATGAAATGTTATGTTAAGTCAATGCTCCAAATACCACCCTCCTCTTTTTCTCAACTCTTCTTCCTCTATTTCTAGTCCTGTGCCATGTTGAGAGGGATGGGGAGCAGGGGTGGGGAGAAGGGAGGGAGGAAGAAAGAGACAAAGAAAAGACAAGAGAGCTCCTGCCATTGAAAAACTATGCCTTGTTCAGACAATGAGAAATGCGTTGTTGGTTGACTTACCTCTTCCAATTGTTTTGACCAAAGAAATGAGCAGAAGCAGCTACAGATGATGAAGGACTAGCTTAGTAAACTCTGGAACTAAATTGTAGAGTACCCTAGTCATATTCTTCACCATTAAACCTGCTCATCCTGCCAGACCATGTTATTGAGATTTTATACATGGGGCACAAGGAAAACAAGGCACAGTGTTGTAGCGGTCCAGGTTACGCCTCACGGAAAACGAAAGCAAGAAAATCTAGATGAGGTAAACCATTGCCACCTTACAGAGATGTGAGTATATTCAATTAATTGCTCACTTGATTTTTTTCACTTTTTTTTTCATTTTATTTTTTTGTGTCAGGCATGTGATCGTTCAGCTTTCCAAGGAGCTGATTCTAGGATTTAGACAGAGGGAGAAGGAATTGTAGATCTCACAGCAGGGGTTAACATGTGCAAATGCCTGTGGCAATTCACTTCTTTGACTAAGCTGTCAAAACATTTAAATTGTGTCCCTGTGGTTCCTCCCTTCCTCTCCTACCCTCTTCCCAGCTGGAGCTCCCAGCACCGAATCTTTGTCAAAAGGAAAGACTTTGTCAGATTGGCAAACTCTACCTTCTAAAAGGATTTCCAGCCTTCTTTGTGCTTATTGTCATGTATATTTCTTTATGCCTTTTTGGCAGGAAATCCTTGCTGATCCTTTTCAGCTTGATTTAGTGGAAATGACCGTATTTTAGACCTGTTGACAACTTTTAAAAAAAGACATTACATTTGGTTAGGAGTGTACTCTAAAAAAAAAACCCCAAATAACTGGAGACTTTCACTTTGTTTGGATAATGAGGAAAGCAAGCAGTCTGCAGAATCACTTGATAAGTAAGACCATAAAACAAACTAAAGCAGAGAGACCTCACTAATCAGCTGAAATACTGAAACATGCACAAGGAACAAAGGGTAACACAAAGGTTGCTGAGCCACAAGCATCACCCTGATATTACAAATAATGGATAAATACTTAGATCAATATAATTAAAATAGAACATATTATATTATAAATAATATATTTATTGAACACCTGCCAAGAATCAGGTTCTGTGTCTGATTATTGCATGTAGTCCTCACATATCAAGCATTTACGTAACGCCTAAGTCTTGGAATACCAAAATTAAAAACACATTCTGTGTCCTCTGACAGCTCACAGTCTAGTGAGGAAAAAAGACTAGTAAACAATTGTAAAATGAGAATAGACAGACAGGTACACACTTACAATGGCATCTGAGACAGGACATCCTTTCTACCAGTGTGGGAGTTGGGGGTGTTAAGCCAATATGGCTCTGTGAAAAGGGGGGCAATGGAAAACTTCAAGTACTGGAGAATGAGAGCTAGCCACAAGATGAAATGTTGGAGTGGGAATAAGCAGAAGGGCAGTTTTCTGAAGCAACAAAGCAGCCTCACAAAGGCAGAGAGCTATGAGAGAGCAATGCATTTTGGGAGACCTACAAGATATTGTATCATTAAAGCTTGGGGTGAAAGATGAGAGGAGGCGGCCAGTAATACAAGGCTTGGGGTGCCATGCCAGGGGGTGTGGGTTTTGAGACTGAGAGAACACAACAGGAATGGCTAAGAGATTGTATTTTTAATCTAGAAGTAATGATAATCCTAGACATCTTTTACTGAGTGCTACTGGGTGCCATTCACATTATATAATTCACTCTTAACTTTCATTACCACATTGTGAGCAGGTATTATCATTCTCATTTTACAAACAACTGATGCTCAAAAACTCTTTAAGTAATTTGTCCAGGTTTATCTAGCAGCTGAGAACAGTGCTACAGGTTCACAAGTTTCTCACTTTCCCATCCTAACTTTCCTAGCTGTTGTGGTTGTGTGGTTAACAGCAGCTATTGTGGAGGTCAACTGATTGGGCTTGAATTCTTTGACACCTTGTTTGCTTTGTGACTCGTGCATCATTTTATCATCTGGAAAATGAGGATAAGAAAATCCACCCAAAGATAAATGAGGTAGTGCATATTAAGCAGTTAGCACAACACACAGCACATAATTTAATGCTAACCATTAAGATTCTGGGCCGGGCTCAGTGGCTCAGCCTATAATGCCAGCCCTTTGGGAGGCCAAGGCGAGTGGATTTTCTGAGCCAGCGGGTTCGAGACCAGCTCGGGCAACTTGGTGAGACCTCGTCTCTACAATAAATCAAAAGTTAGCCGGGCATGGTAGTGTTCCTGTAGTTCTATCTACTTGGAAGGCTGAGGCGGAAGGATCGCCGGAGCCCAGCAGATTGTAGCCGTGAGCATGCCACTGCACTCCAGCCTGAGTGGCAGTGAAACTCCAACTCAAAAAAAGAAAAAAAGATTCTGGAAGTGACACTGGAAGTGTCAACTGAGGCAAGTTTGGCTGGTGTGGGTGCCAAGGCCACACAGGAATAATGCAAGATTGTAACCAAGTAAGAAAGTAGAAGAAAGTAAAATGTATTATTCACCTTTCGCAGATTGGAAAGGGGGCCAACGCTCAGAGAGGCAAGTGTATCATCGAGTGACCAAGGGTTAGAGCCTTTGAGGAAGGGGGATTTGGGGTCTGAAGGAGTGTCCAGGACTGAGAGTCTTTGATGTTGCTTGTAGTCACACGAGTCTTCGATCTTGAGGTCCCCAGATATTAGCATCTCATGCCCTCAGCTGGTAGGCTAGATGGGAGGAAACAAGGGGAGGAGGTTTCCCTGTAAGAGAATTTGTCAGGCATTTGCAATCCACAAACTTCTTGACCAAAAGGTGGTCTATTATCATCTCCATGGCTCTGTCTCTGTCCTGCATCTATGGAGATCCGCCAAGGGGATGGGATAGACTGCTGCCTGGGTTGTAGCAGAATGTCTGAAAGCTTCCTAAAATCTGCCTATTGGAAATGTATTTATGTCTAACCTGTGCTAGATTCAAAGCATGTCAGTCAAAGCACAAATGGTTATACTGAGACAAAATGTGAACTAAGTTTATTCTAGGTTTCTATAGGTAGCTCCTTTCAGGCACTATGCTTGAACATGTTTTACTCATTCATTTAATCTTTATATGAACCAGACAAAGTGGATATCATTATCTTTATTTTGCAGATTTTTTTTAAAAAATTGAGACCTACAGAAATTAAGTCACTTACAGAAAGACATATACCTAAATGACAGAGCTGGTTCTGCCCCAAAGACTAAACTCTTTCTCATAACATGAAATATAGTGCACCAGTCTCTCATGCACTACAGAGGATAAATTTAAAGGTGGTAGACAGAAAGCAGGGAGTAATATATCTAAGAGGTTTTTGTAGAAATCTGACAGAGAGCTATCAAGAATCTGAATTAGGCCAAGCGCAGTGGCTCACGCCTATAATTCCAGCTCTTTGGGAGACCAAGGCAGAAGGATTGCTTGAGCCCAGGAGTTCAAGACCAGCCTGGGCAACGTAGCAAGACTTCGTATCTATAAAAAATTTGAAAATGTAGCTGGACGTGGTGGCACACGTGTGTGGACCCAGCTACTTAGGAGGCTGAGGCAGAAAGGATCACCTAAGCCCAGGAGGTCAAGGCTCAGTTAAGACTGTGCCATTGCACTCCAGCTGGGTGACAGAGTTTGACCTCAAAAAAAAAAAAGTCTGAATTTAAAAGTAGTTATGTGGAGCAAGAGAAGTCAAATAAGAGATATCGATAAGGTTGAATGAATAGATGGTAAATTTGCCTCTGGGAAGTCAGGAGAGAGCTCAGGAAGACTTTCTCATTTCTGGTTTGGGTCAGATAGCTCTCAGATAAGAAACAGAATGAAAAAAGTCCAAATTGGAAACATCATGGATAATTTTTATTGACTAAATGAACAAATACATGATTATTTCCATTTGGGTTATATTAAGTTCATGGACTTTGTTCAACACCCTAAAGAGATATCCAGTAGTCTAGGAAATACTGGTCTAGTCATTATTTGTTGAGGTCTGACAATTAAGTTCGGGAACTTGCCGCCCTGTGCTTACATTGGAACACCCTTCCAACTCACCTGATCTGGTCCCCACTGACTTTTTCCTTTACCTGAAGATAAAGGAAATATTGAAAGGAAGACATTTCGTGACATTCAGGACATCTAGGGTGTTAGGGTGTGGAGGGGCACAGCACCACCAGAGCCAGTGTGCTGGGGGTGCACATTGGAAACCAGAGATCCCAGTAATGCAAAGATTTGCAACACAAAAATAGAAAAAGGAAGAAAAGATTTATTTAAGGAAAAAGATCTTCCCATAGACAGGAAGAGGGCCAACACTCTAAGGTGAGTATGGCACCATAGCCTCCCTCCTTCCCTCCTCCCGAAGCCCCTGGCTTCAATCCTTTCCCCTGGAGATGCTGCAGTCAGGTAAACATGACTGCCATGACTTCCTTGTTGACCATTTGCAGATGTCTTGGAGTCCCTGGGGATGGGGCCTGGTCACCAGGCACCAAGTCACAAGGTCTCATCACCACAGGAGTTTGTTTTCGTTATAATGGGCTATCCTGGTCATGTTTGAGAGATCTGGGTTTCTAGTAAGACAAAGTCAACAAGGTTAATCTTTACCTAGAGTATGCATTCCTCCAGGACACAGTTTCTACTTTGTCATCATTGTGTTAAGATCTAGGAACAAAACAAAATGGCTTCCCGCTCTGTCTATCCTTTCATAGGTGATATGACAACAGCTCTGATGGCCATTCCAGAAAAAGAGCTCCAAAATTGCTTAGATGGGTGGACTAGGCGCTGGCATGGTGCCTAGCTTCCCAAAGGGAGTACTTTGAAGGTGACCGTAATGATATTCAGCAATGAAGTATATAGCACCTTTTTTTTTTTTGAGTCAGAGTCTCACTCTATCATCTAGATTGGAATGCAGTGGCATGCTTACAGACACAGCAACCTCGATGTGCTGGGCTCTGTTGAGCCTTCCGCCTCAGCCTTCCAGGTAGCTGGAAGTACAGGCACAAGCCTCCACACCCAGATAATTTTTTAATTTATTGTGGAGACCAAGATTGCACTAGGTTGCCCAACCTGGTCTTGAAACTCTGAGCTCAGGCAATCCTCTCGCATCAGCCTCCCAAAGTGCTGGGATTTCAGGCTTGAACCATCATGCTCAGCCTGTAGCAATTTTTCTAAGATGAGTTCACGACCTTAATTGGCAGAACTCATAGATGTGGGGCAGCTCTGAAACTACTTTTTGTGTATTGTAACACTGAGAAAATGAACAACATGATAATGTTGGGAGCTGGGTTCCAACTGTGGAAAAAGAAAGGCAAAAAGATGGAATGAGGTAGGCAAAGAAAACCCTGCAACCATCTAAATAAAAATGCAAGAATTATCAGTGAATGTAAAACCCAAGCAGTATACTTGCATCATCCCAAAGAGTTCCCCACAGACCTCACTGGTTAAAAGAGGGAAATGGTAACTGTACAGTGGAAAAAGAGATGACTCCTTGGTGAGATGATCACATGACCATCACCAGTGAGGGGCAGACAGACATTGAGTGTCTAAGACAAACTGCTCATAGAAGGACACATCACTGATGTCATATGCAGCCAGAAAGGCACAATCTGGGTATAATGATCAGGAGACATCAGACAAACCTAAAGAGATGAACATTCTAGAAAACTGCAGTCTTGGCCAGCCTCAGTGGCTCACCTGTAATCCCAGCACTATGGGGGGCCAGGGAGAGTGGATTGCCTGAGCCCACCAGTTCCCGACCAGCCCAGGCAACTTGAAGAGACCTTGTCTCTACAATAAATAAAAAAATTAGTCAAGAGTGATGGCATGTGCCTGTAGTTCGGTTGCTTGGGAGGCTGAGGCCAAAGGATCACTGGAGCCCAGCAGGTCGGCGCTTGGGTGGCCAAGAGTGTGCCACTGCACTACAGCATGGGTGACAGAGTAAGACTCCAACTCAAAAACAAAAAACAAAACAAAACAAAACTGCTGTCTTGTATTCTTTGAAAATATCAGCATCACGAAAGAGAAAGAAATACTGAGGAAATCTTCCAGATTTGGGTACTGAAGATTTGGGACAATCCATTGCAATGCAGGATCCTGAACTGTGTCCTTTATTAGAAGGGGAAAATGTGTAACAGACATTGTTAAGACAATGGACAAATTGGATTATGAACAACAGAATGGATGAAAGTGTTGTTTCCATGTTAATTTCATGAATTTGGCAACTCTACTGTGGTAATGTAAGAGAGTATCTTTTTCTTAGGAAATACACAATAAAGAACTAAGTCATAAGAGGGGGTGATACTACAAGCTTCTCTCAAATAGTTTATCAATTAAGTCAAAATTTGGGTACCTATGGGGGATATAATAAAGCAAACGTCACAAAGTGTCAAAAAATGGATCAATCTGGATAGAGTTTATGGGAATCAGCTATGATCCTTACAACCTTTCTATAAATTTGAAATTATTTCAAAATAAAACTTTTTTAAAAAAATCAAACGAACAAACCCAAAATGTGAGCGCTCAAGGAGTTCTGAGCAATGTCAAGTTCTGGCCTTGAATTTAAGATGGATTGTGCAACAATCTGAGAGACAGATATTGCTGTCCTCATTCACGTGGTGGGGGAGGGGGTGGAGGCTCCTTAGGGAGAGAAGAGGAGGCCCAGATCAGGAGAGAGTGAGGCAAGGTCTTCCCTTGGCCCAGCTCGCTTTCTTAACTCAGTCCCTTGGTGGACAAGCTCACTAAAGGACAGCAACCCTCCCAACTGGTCTGAAGTGACACTCTGCTCAGCTCAGCTCAGTTCCTTAATGCTCCAGCACGCATAGTTCAGTGATACTGGCCACAGTTATTGACCTTTTCTTCCTTTGGCACAACTGATAAAAAGGAACTTCTTGTAAGATGCCTACTCTTACCAGTTTTCTGCAGTCACAGGAAAATCATACCTTTTCATTCTGTAGTTTCAGCTTTTTGTTTGAGTCAGGGTTCTCACTCTGTCACCCAGGCTGGAGTACAGTGGCACAATCTTGGATCACTGCAGCCTCCACCTCCTGGGCTTGGGCAGTCCTCCCACCTCAGCCTCCAAGTAGCTGGAACTACAGGCGTATGCCATGGCACATGGCTAATTTTAGTAGAGATCAGGCCTTGCTATGTTGCCTAGGCTCATCTTGAACTCCTGGGCTCAAGTGAAACTCCTGCCTCAGCCTCTCAAAGTGCTAGGATTATGGGCATGAACCACTGGGCCCAGCCAGTTTCAGCTTTAATAAGCTGACTCCTAGTTTTCTCAAGCTCCTTGCCCAAAATTCTATCAGTTGGATAACATTTCCTTACTTAATTTTCCCATTCAGGTAATGGGAGGGTAACATTGGATCTGGATGACTGGGCTCAGTTGAAATAATATCTAGGAGCCGGGCTCGGTGACTCAGCCTGTAATCCCGTACCTTTGGGAGGCTGAGGTGAGTGGATTGCCTGAGCCCGCGGGTTCGAGACCCGTCTGGGCAGGTGAGACCTCATCTCCACAATAAATCAAAAATTAGCTGGGCGTGGTAGCACGCGCCTATAATTCCGGCTACTCGGAGGGCTGAGGCGGAAGGATCGCCAGAGCCCAGCAGGTCGCTCCCGGCCACTGCACTCCAGTCTGGGCGACAGAGTGAGACTTCAACTCAAAAAAAAAAAAAAAAAAAGAAATAATTTCTAGGGCTGTTTTGCGCAACATTTTACAGTACTATTACAATATGTGTCCTCTGCTCACACCCCGCTCTCTTACTCTGTTCTCCCTTCCCAGCAGCTTCTGGTGCTGACTTTGGTTTCTAAATCTGCCTGATTCAGAGCTCTTTATCTTGCACAATGGCGCTTGGACTGAGCCAGGGGCAGCCCCAGGAAGTCAACACAGACGCCTTCCTGTCCACCCTTCGCCCTCTCTGTCCCTTTCCCACCCTCTCCAACTTGCAGTCCTTACCTCAGCCTAGAAGCGTATCAAAGATGGCAAAAGTGGCCTCCCGGTGGCATTGCAGCTGCTCTCATCAAGAAAGCAAGTCAATTTTTCTCCTCTTCGAATCTGGGTTTGGCCGTATGACCCACCAAAGGAGACGTGAGCAAAGGTGATGTAAGCAGAGGCTTGGTAGATGCCTGTGCATCGGGCTTGCTCTTCTGCTGCACCTGGGGACCTCACACCAGCATTTTTCAAGCCAGTGCTAACCTGCAAGAGGTTGAGAGGCCACGAAGGAGAACCGAGATGCCCTGGTCAACAGCCAGCCAAGTGCCCGACGTGGCAGGAAAGCTATCAGGACCAGCCAAGGTTAACAACTTTTTCAGAAGCCATGGGTGACCACAGACTCACAAGTAAGCCTAACCAAGACCAGCAGGAAAACCACCAAGCTGACCCCATGCCTTCATTTTGAGCTAATGCTGATGCTGAGCTAATACTGATGCTGTCTTAAGCCACGAAGTCTTGGGGTCATCATTTATGCAGTGATAGATAACTAATTACAGACTCAAGCACCTCGAAAAAGTGCTGCTCTCACCCTACCTCCTGGTTATCCATCCTCATCCCACTGTCACCCACGATCCAACCCACAGCAGGTCTTTCCTCCACCATCAAAACACATTTGCTTCAAAAGAAAGAAAAAGAAAAAAAACTTCATTTGTTTCATACATTTTAGGACCTCAAAATCCTTGGCAAAGCTAATAAACTACTATGAATTTGTAATGTAATAAAGTGTAATGAATAAAACAACACCAACACACAGCCTTCTAACAAAGGCTCAACGATCAACTGCCTCGCTGACTTTTACTCTTTCTCTGGTGCCACATTCTGACTGACACCAAAAAGAAAGGAAAGAGTTCTCCCAAAGTAGTATTTTGAGAAATTTTTCTTTTTTCTCTTCCCAGGGAATAAAATGTACCAGTCATTGTATCCACTAGAGAAAATCTGTTCAAACGTATCCCAGTCAAGAAATCACTGCTCTAACTCCTCGTCTCCTCTCCCTCTAGTCAAATCTGAACGGCTTCTGAATGAGCGGAGTAATCTTTATCCACCAAAAACAACATATCCTGAGCACTTTCTAACACCTTCTCTGAGCACTTAAACCCTTCCAAAGGTCCTTTTTCTGCTCCACCATGAGTAGTGAATTCCCCCGACTTCCAATCTGACGGTTTAAAGAAGTCTTCCAAACAACAAACCAAGTATGACTGACATATTCCCAACATTTTAGCAAGTCACAAAACACTCATTCAGCCCACAGCACCTGCCTCCTGACTGTCCTATCATTGTTCTTTCCTAGCGACATTTACACAACAAATAGCACATCTTCCTCTGCTTAAAATGCTATCCACTCATCCAGGAAACATTGAGTACTTATGTCACTGAGACCCTCCTTCCTCCTGGTCTTATGATTCCATAAGTAAGAACTTCTAGAACAGTAATACTTTTGGCCTGGTGTACATGATTGTGAACTTGGGGAGGAAAAGCTGAGTGAGCTCAGCAGAGGCTCTTCTGGGCCTCAATTTTCACATCATCAGGTGTAGGGAGGGCAACGCCCTGGTTGGCCGTCTGCTGTGTGGAAGGCATATGGGCCAAGCTCTAGCCCTACAAGGAGAGTCCTACTCCTTTGAAGAGTAAGTGCAATTGATGAGAGATTAGATGGCACATCTATGCAATAACCTAATTCAGCAGTTATTCATTTTAAGAAAAACAACTCCTTTCTACTCTGATCTCCAGAGTCACCCCACACAAAGGTACTGGCCCTGGGGTGGGACAAGCAGGGACTAAAGTCCAACCCAGCTTCTGCACACCAAGCCAGCTCCCAGGAACCTTTCTTCAAACTCATCCACCAAGATACCATCCTTCCAGGAGGGGTGTTCTTGCTCATTCATGTGCCCAGAGGAAGAAAAGGAGTTACCTTTCTTAATATGAACAAAGGCGATTTATGTGCTAACAGCAGTCTGTCGATCTCCAGCCATTTGATGACTCTATCTACGTCTTAATTGGTCCCCAACATGTGAAGGAAAAGAAGAAGAGTGATTTATTAGCTTCTAAACCTCCAATGCTACCATGTGCCAGATATTGTGTCAGGTGTTGAGGTGAGGGATCATAAGTGAGACAGAATCCTTGACTGGACTTGCTGTCCAGCCAAATCCCCTCAGTCCTCTACACCATTGCTAGTTTGCTTGTTTTGGTTTTTCGCATAGAGCTAAGGTTGTAGCCTACTACCTGTGAACGAGTGCAACCTCGGGTCCTGTCCCAGGCATGGACTGAGTGGTGTGGACCAGGGGCTGGAGCAAAGTGCAGTGGGCACAGGGTGGCAGTGCTGTGATGGATGAAAACATTCCACAGACACAGGCAAAGGGCACAAGATCCTCAAATGTAGGTATGACAAATTGACCATACATACCGACAGCCACACAGGGCAGGAGAGAGAGGGTGCTGCCAGAACAGGGGACAAGTGTGCCTGCCCAGCAAAGGCTTCCCATGATGAAAGACCCCTGAGAGCTGCCAGGGTTAAGTCTTTCCATGTCCAGGGAAGTGCCCTTGGCCACTGCAAAAGAGTTTTGGTATATCCTCCTGATCCTGCCCCCAGTTCTGGAGATTCTGCCTGGGAACATACATGGCCACCAGGGTTACAGACACCAAACATTCCTGTCTACTGCAAGGCTGGGTCAATCTAAATACCCGGTTTCACAGGATATTATCTCTCAGCGACTCTGTCTTCAGGGCTTTGACATAAGAATCTCCTTAGGCTCATTACCTGGTAAAAATGACCCGAAGTTGAAGCTTGTGGTCCACTTAGGATATCAGTTAATACACCATTTCTATCTAAACTGGTTATTTAGGCCAATTTCTTAAGATTTATAAAAAACTGGTTATCTATGCCAATTTCTTAAGATTTTCTATAGTTTTTTCAAACATGTACAGTAGTGTTATTTTTTCTTCACAGCAAAAGAGAACTGTTTTTTGTTGTTGTGTTTGTTTTTAGTTTACACATAGGCTGGGAATGGTGACTAGATGTGACTGTCCCTTCCAGTTTCTAATTTGAGTTCCTTCCTTTCCAGCAAGTATTAATAACAACGATAAGAAAAAAAGCATAGTCTTAATAAGCAGGTTATTTTATTTTATTTTTGCAGAGAGTGGTTTGTTTGTGACTGGTGCCTCTGCTTTTTCTTAATCATAGCAGAGAAGTTTAATTTAGGCTTTCAGATACGAAATGGACTGAACTGAATCCCAAAATTGTGGCAGTGAGTTTTTTTCTGAGGGTGTGAGAAGTAAGAACATTGCCTTCAGATTCAAGGTGCAATTGCTGGAATAGTTGAAGCAGCATGCGATTACTCGCAAGGTAGGTCTTGAGAAGAAATGGCAAGAATCAGCAAGCAGCAAGCAGTGTGGCATAGGGAGAACACAGTTGTGGTGGTAGTGGTGGTTTTGAGTTGGGTCTCACTCTGTCACCCAGGCTGGAATGCAGTGGCACTATCACAGTTCCTCCTGGGTTCAGGTGATTCTCTTGCCTCGGTCTCCTGAATAGCTGAAACTACAGGAATGTGTCACCACACCCAGCTTATTTTTTTATTTTTTGTAGAGACAAGGTCTTGCTGTATTGCCTAGGCTGGTCTCAAACTCCCGGGGTCAAGCAGTCCTCTCACCTTGGCCTCCTGAAGCACTGGGATTACAGGTGTGAGCCACTGTGCCCGGCCTGTTAATATGTTTTGAAAGAGCACCCATGTATGTTTGTATTTCCTTTTACCTCTCTTCCTCCAATACCCAAGAGAAGTAAGGTATGTCCTTGAGCCTGTCCTTCCTTAGAGACAGCCCACCATCTGCCACCTGCATGCTTTCCACCAGAAATGTCAAAGGCACTATAACATCTAGAAGGGAGAAAAATTTCAGGGCAGAGAGGTTTTCCTTGTGCTTCTAAAACTCATAACTTCAGCTTATATATCGGGAGTGCAAAAACCCATATACACATTTTAAGAGCCATTATCTATGTATTACTTTTCAAAGTTGAATTGAATTATGATAGCAAGGTGTAGTATGACAGTCACTCAAAAGATGGCGTTAATCAAATGAATGCTAGCATCACCATGCGACAGGAAGGACAGTCAAGAAAATGGCAAGCCAGGTTCGGTGGCTCAGCCTGTAATCCCGCGCTTTGGGAGGCTGAGTGGATTGCCTGAGCCCGTGGGTTCGAAACCCACCTGGGCAACTTGGCGAGACCTCGTCTCTACAATAAATCAAAAAATCAGCCGGGCGTGGTAGCGCATGCTGAGGCGGAAGGATTGCTGGAGCCCAGCAGGTCGAGGCTGCAGTGGCTGGGAGCAGCCACTACACTCCAGTCTGGGCTGAGTAAGACTCCAACTCAAAAATAAAATAAAATAAGAAAATGGCGAAAATATGGTTGTCATTTGAGGAGTGCAAGACCATGCTGAAGTGGTATTTGAAATTCAAGAACAATGTGGAATTACAACAACAAAGGAGACATGAGTATGCAACAGAACCTCCCACATACCTAACAACTGTACACATTTGTGATTAGTTTGAGACTCGTGGCACTGTGTGTGATGTGGACAAGGGAAGATCCGGGAGGCCTCACCCAACCACAAGTCCCGCAATAGTTCACTGTAATCAGAAGTGTCTGGACGCTGATAGTAACCAATTTGAGCACCTCTTGTAATGGCAGACGTCAAACGTGACTTGTATTCATCTTTTGTTATCAGTATATAATGAGTAGTATACTTTTTTTTTGAGTCGGAGTCTCACTCTGCTGCCCAGGCTGGAGTGCAGTGGCTCATGGCCACCACAGCCTGAACCTTCAGGGCTCAGGCTATCCTTCTGCCTCAACCTTCCAAGTAGCTGGAACTATAGACACGTGCTACCACACCCAGCTTATTTTTTTATTTATTGTAGAGATGAGGTCTCACCAAGTTGCCTGGACTGGTCTCAAACCCCTGAGCTCAAGCAATCCTCTTGCCTTGGCCTCCCAAAGTGCTGGGATTACAAGCTTGAGCCACCACACCTGGCTGAGCAGTACACTTTTAATACAGTAAATATTTCAGCGTGAATCTCTCAAAGACAATGGCTAGTCTTTGAGCATAACTAAAAAACCATTATTGCACCTAAAAATAATTCCTTAAAAATATCAAACATCTAATGTCAACTTTTTAATTGTCTCATGAACCTTACAAGTAGGTGTTTTTCATGGTGCATGTTTTAATCAGGATCCAAACAAGAGTCAGATATAATAAAGTACTGTGGTGTTTTAAGTCTCTTTTAATTTTCATTTTCTGTTTTCCTCTCTCTTTTTCCCCATCTTGGAATTTATTTGTTGAAGAAATATGTTCTTTTGTCCTGTAGAATTTCTTACAGTCTGCGTTTGACTGATTACATCTCCTTGTTGTATTTTAATATGTTTGTCCTCTAAATTCTGCAAATGGTTAATTGGATCTAGTTGATCAGATACATGTTAATTTTCTGTTGTAAATATTAAGTTTTATAAAAAACAAACAAATATAATACCGAATGTTCTCAGGTTTTAGCAACAACTTATTCACAAATTCTTTTTTATATGACTCATGCCAGATGATATTACATAAAACATCAAAAACTTGAAATTATAACTAAACAAAGGGAAAAGAAAACACACACTCGATTACCAACAAAAATAAACACAAAAAAATTCAAAGAAACAAAACACAAAAGCATAAGAACAACAAATGTAAATTAACCTGAGTGTATAAAGAATACCACAACTTGAGATTACATGCTTTCCAGCCACTGAAATTGAGACTTAAGTGTTCAAAATTCGATTTTTGATTCAAAATTCAATTTTTGATTTCTGCCTGCGGTTTTGGTTCAGTTTGCCTCAGCAACCACTAGAGGGAGGTCAAGATACATTTGAAAAATCCACACCTCAAAGGTACTGATCCTGAAAGATACATTTTCTTTAAGATCTTTTTAAAGTATCAAACATCATTCATCTTCAATATTCAGTATTATTTATTTTGTGTTTTACTAGGAAACATCATACTAAATTAATTTATACCTGCCTCTAACGTAGATGAAAAATGCAGCACTGCTGTGTTCTGTCCAAAGTACACAATACACAATGTACCCAAGTCTCTTTCACCCCAGATCTTTCCAAGGTATCAAGAGGCGCAAGAACACAAGCAGAAAGTATCATGTGGTGAACGAAGTGAAGTTTTTAAAGGTTCGAAGCACTTTTTAAGAATGTAATACGGCCGGGCTCAGTGGCCCAGCCTGTAATCCCACACTTTGGGAGGCTGAGGTGAGTGGATTGCCTGAGCCTGAGGGTTCGAGACCCGCCTGGGCAACTTGGCGAGACCTCATCTCCACAATAAATCAAAAAATCAGCCGGGCGTGTTAGCGCGTGCCTGTAGTTCCAGCTACTTGGAAGGCTGAGGCAGAAGGATCGCCGGAGCCCAGCAGGTCGAGGCTGTGGTGGCCGGGAGCGGCCACTGCACTCCACTCAGGGTGACAGAGTGAGACTCCGACTCAAAAAAAAAACCAGCCGGCTCTATTGGAGAAGGGGAGAGAAGGCCCTCATTTGTAGTTTGCCAATTCCTGTGACGGAAATATTCCCATCATGATAAATTCTGATGTACCAAGCATCCTGCCATTAAATATGAAGGTGAGAAGGGTGTTCACACCAGCTTTGCACTCTACCCCTCAGTCCCTAGTCTGAGAGCACTGTACACTGGCCCTCTCCCGGCTGTGCAAATATTAGGAGCAGGCGTGATGAGAAAAACACCTTCTCTCCATACTTCCATGGAATCTATGAGGATGGATTTCCCTAAGCGCAACTGGCTTTTTGGCCCAGCCCTCACACTCCCTAGAGGTAAAGGACTGATTCATCTGACCAGTGCATGAAGGAAAAGGAACTGAGCGTCAGGCTAAGACCATTCTCCCCTTTCTCTCGGGGAATCTGCCTGCCTGAAGAAAATGTGCTTTCTACTTTCATTATGAGATAAAAGTCAGTGACCCTATGCCACAATTTTCCTAGGACAGTCCTGACATGTCATCCTATTAGTGCCCCCTTGAACTCTCAAAAGTGTCTTGGTTCGCACATAAAATCCTATGCCATCTCTGGGGGGAAAATACTGGCCCTGCAAAGCAGGACCCACAGACATCCAGAAGAAAGGCTGCTTGTTTCTGAGTGCAGGCTTACGAAACGCACTGTTACTACAAAACTGAGCCACATTCCTCAGTAGCATTTTTACTGTTAATAAAAGCTGATATTTTAGCCAGGCATGGTGGCTCTTGCCTGCAATCCCAGCACTTTGGGAGGCTGAGGTGAGAGGATCACTTGAGCCCAGAAATTTGAGATCAGCCTGGGCAATTCAGTGAGACCTCATCTCTAAAAAAATATATTTTTTTGAAAGTTGACATTTAGATCTTCAGCAGTTTGACTCTTTTCTCTAGCTCTAGCTATGTTCTAAACCCAAAGAGTAACAACAGAGGCATTCACAGAGGCATTGTTCTGGAGACTCTTAAAACTTCACCAAATTGAGTGCCCTGAAAAGTGACTGACTGTGGCTTCTGGACAAGAAAGGGAAAGTCCACACGCACAGACACAAAGGAGACCGGGTCTATGAGACAAGGACCCTTAAACTCCCACATCTACATTAAGGAAACAAAATGTTGAAATGTTTAGTGAGAGCTGACTCATCAACAGTCTGGCTAGAGTAAAACTTTCTGATTAAATTGGGATGACTCTTTAAACTCAAGTCACCATCACAACAATGCAGGATATGCCATATTACTTTGTTGCCTAAGAATATTGATGCTAGCCGGGCTCGGTGGCTCAGCCTGTAATCCCGTGCCTTTGGGAGGCTAAGGTGAGTAAATTGACTGAGCCCGCAGGTTCGAGACCCGCCTGGGCAGCGAGACCTCATCTCTACAATAAATCAAAAAATCAGCCGGGCCTGGTAGCGCATGCCTATAATTCCGGCTACTCGGAAGGCTGAGGCGGAAGGATCGCCGGAGCCCAGCAAGTCAAGACTGCGGTGGCCGGGAGGGGCCACTGTACTCCAGTCTGGGTGACAGAGTGAGACTCCAACTCAAAAGAAAAAAAAAAAAAAAGACTATTGATGCTAGCCACTGGTAAATGGACCCTATGATCACCAAACGTCATTCCAACCCAATCTTAACTGCCCTTGCGCCCCACAAATAACCCCCACACTTTCTCCAGCCCTTCAACTATGTCTCTGTACAGATGAAACCATGGAACGCCACAGTGGCACTTGGAGAAAGTAAAATAACTAAGCTCTTAGTATTCATTAAGCACTTACAAATGCATTATTTCAGAATGTGTCTCCAAGCATCCTCTCTTCTTGAAGCTTACCTGACCATATGTTTAATTCAAATGTGGAACATCATTGGCTTTTTTTTTTTTTTTTTTTTTTTTGAGTCACAGTCTCACTCTGCCACCCATGTTGGAGTGCAATGGCACACTCATGGCCACCAAAGCTTTGACCTGCTGGGCTCAGGCAAACTTTCTACCGCAACCTCTTGAATAGCTGGAACAGACACATGCCACCACGCCTGGCTAAATTTTTAAAAATTTATTGTAGAGATGAGGTCTTGCCAAGCAGTCCAGGTTGAACTCGAATTCCTGCACTCAGGCAATCCTCTGGCCTCCACTACTGCGCCCGGCCTGAAGTTTTTGCTTTTTAAAGGTTACCTCCAGTTAAAAAGAATCAGAAGTGAATATTCACTTCCTTTTGCAATTGCAGTTTTGTTAAATAAAATACTCCTTTTTTTTTTGAGATTGAGTCTCACTCTGTCACCCAGGCTGGAGAGCAGTGGCACGTTCATGGCCACCGCAGCCTAGACCTGCTGGGCTCAGGTGATCCTTCCACCTCAGCCTTCCATAGGCATGTGCCACCATGCCCAGCTAAATTTTTTATTTATTGTAGAGACGAGATCTTGTCAAGTTGCCCAGACTGGTCTCCAACCCATGGGCTCAGGCAATCCTCTCACCTCCACCTCTCAAAGTGCTGGGATGACAGGTGTGAGCCACTGTGCCTGACTAAAATACTCCTTTCAAGCAAGTAAGCCACTCCTTAAGTTTTCCAACACTCCAGCATCGGTGTCTGAGGAGTGAGGAACCAGCAGACCTCAGGCTAGCACACACACTCACACAGAGCACAGCACGGAAAGTCGTCCACAGGAGAAGTGGTCCTATACTCCAGATGATCATGATCCAGCACTTACGAGGAGGCTGACATTGGCCTGGCTCTGTCTCGCTGTCATCAGTGACTCCTGTATTGCAAGCACACCGGGAACCTTAAGTGCATGACCAGAGGCAGGGTGGAAGGAACATGGCAGGAACATTTCCTGACCATTCTGCTGATACACTTGTTGGTTCAGCTGTTTGCCTGCCAGGACCTCACATACACGCCCAAAGGCGGAGCCGCCAGATCACGAAATGCAGTGGAAATGTGTCAGTTGTTCAGTCAATATGGGTAAGAACAAAAACCAAGTCATGTAATTTCCTGTCCAAAGAGGAGTTTTTTCTGCCTTGATTGATTTTGGTTTCATGCTACAGCCAAGACCACTGGTCAGTCAGCCAACATCCATTCTCTTCTTTTTTCTTAGTGATAGAACTTTAATTTTATTCCAGGTTGTGATGCATCCAGCTAAATAAAGGCCTTTACCAACTCCTCTGCAGCTAGGGACAGTTAATGAACAGTAAATGGGCCTTTAGAGAAGGTTGTCTAAGACAGACAGCTGAAAAATTTTTTTTATTCCTTCCTGCTTCCTCCCCAGAACATGCGTTTGATGTCTGGAACCCTGGCAACCATCTTGAACACGTGACAACCTTGGAGATGGAAACTACTCTCTTGGATGGTAGAGAAAAGAAAAAAGCCTGGGTCACTGGCACCACTTTAGAGGTGCCATATCAGCTCTGTTTAACAACTGGCTTCTGGGCCCATCCAGCTTCTTGAGAAATCTTAAAACTTCACCAAACTGAATGCCTTAAAAAGTGACTGGCCAGCCGGGCTCAGTGGCTCAGCCTGTAATCCCCCGCCTTTGGGAGGCTGAGGTGAATGGATTGCCTGAGCCCGCGGGTTCGAGACCCACCTGGGCAACGAGACCTCATCTCTACAATAAATCAAAAAATCAGCCGGGCGTGGTAGCGTATGCCTGTAATTCCGGCTACTTGGAAGGCTAAGGCGGAAGGATCACCGGAGCCCAGCAGGTCGAGGCTGCGGTGGCCAGGAGCGGCCACTGCACTCCAGTCTGGGCAACAGAGTGAGACTCCAACTCAAAAAAAAAAAAAAAAGTGACTGGCCATGGCTTCTGGACAAGAAGAAGGCGAAAGTTCACACACACAGACACAAAGGAGCTCCGTTTCCTTTATGAAAGAAAAATAAAATAAGATTCTATCTTGCTGAATTCCTATCTATGTTACCAGTCACTGAATGAAATTTACAACTGCTATGCCAGCTATTTGAAGCACCCAAATTGCCTGATAATTGCTAAATACCCTCTTCATTTGGGATATAGAAGCTAAGCTTTAAAACCAGCCACAATCATTATGGTGATTTGATTCTCAAAACCAAAAATTAGGTCACACTGTAAGAACAGTTTGAATCCACTTATGGGAGAAGCAGATCAGCTTATTTGAGATCAGGGCTGTGCTAGCACACCCAGGTCATATGATTCTATTTCAGTTATTAAGTTCAAGCACACTGCAATAATCCTGACCTGATTTTCCACTTCATCGGGAAAAAGATAAGTTTGGGTACTGGGTAGTACACATTTCTCTAACCAGGAACTTCAGTTTAATCATACCTGATCTCTGAGATTAGTTCCACAAAGGTTTCTGGGCTTCCTGAAACTCACATTCCCCATAAACTTTGGGGGTTTTGTAGTAATTACACCTATGCTTCTCTCTCTGTACCCAGGAAGAAGCATTATTGGCACCTTTATCCTATGGAACATGGTTCTATATATTTAATATTTGCCTTACCTCTATATCTGTTTCCCCATAAAAAGATAATAACCCTAACCTTTCCTCCAAGGAAGGTGTGTTGTGATATTTAATTAATGTTTACAAAGTATTTAGTGAGCTGCAGATGAAAGATGCAAAAGAAGCATAAAGTCGTATCATTAGTGTGACTCATTGGCTACCCTTGTTAGTCATGCAAAGTGAAAGCCATGTTGCTACAAAAATAGTTATGGATACACATCAGGTCAAAAATATAAGCCCGGCTAGGCACAGTGGTTCACACCTGTAATCTCAACACTTTGGGAGGCCAAGGTAGGAGGATTGCCTGAGTCCGGAGTTCGAGACCAATGTAAGCAACATAGCCAGACCTTTGTCTACAAAAATAAAAAATTTAGCTGGGCGTGGTAGCACACGCCTGTAGTTCCAGCTATGGAAGACTGAGGCGGAAGGATTACCAGAGCCCAGCAGGTCAAGGCTGCAGTGGCCAGAAGCGGCCACTGCACTCCAGTCTGGGTGACAGTGAGACTCCAACTCAAAAAAAAAAAAAAAAATTAGCTGGGCATGGTGGAACATGCCTACAGTCCTATCTACTTGAAAGGCTGAGGTGGAAGGATCACCTGAGCCCATGAGGTCGAGGCTGTGGTGAGCCATGATTGTGCCATTGTATTCCAGCCTGGGTGACAGAGACACAGACTCTCTCTAGATAGATATAGATATAGATATAGATATAGATATAGATATAGATATAGATATAGATATAGATATAGATATAGATATAGATATAGATATAGATATAGATATACATCACATATGTAGATATTTATACAGATATCTATCTCCAGATATCTAGATATAGCCAAGAGCAACCAAAGTGTAGATATTATATCTACAAAGCAAACATCTAAGGCTCTGTAATAGAGCAATATGCTTTCTTTCTGTAATGAGTACTTGAGATCATTTAACATCTAAAATATAAACTGATTAGACGATTAAGGTAATGGTAAAAACATGATACCTTTGGTAAACATACAAAGTTCTTTGTACTTTATCGTGCAGATGAAGGTTCAGTCTATAGTGATGTGAAACTCTCTACAACTTGAAATAAAAAGAAATTTTATTTGATTCTTTTGCAACTAAAATGAGCAATAATGATCTGAATTTCATAGGAAACTAAAACAATAAATCAATACCCTTGGAAGTTTAATTCAAGTGCTATTTCTTGAATTTCTCTGTGCCTTTATGCTGTGGTACATGCTGGGTTTTTTGGGATTTTTTTTAGTTGGAGTCTCACTCCTTTGCCCAGGCTGAAGTACAGTGGCACAAACACTCACGGTCACCCCAGGGTCAACCTGCCGGGCTCCGGCGATCCTTCCGCCTCAGCCTTCCGAGTAGCCAGAACTACAGACACATGCTACCACGCCCAGCTATTTTTATTTTTATTTTATTTATTTATTTTTTGAGTCGGAGTCTCACTCTGTCTCCCAGACTGGAGTGCGGTGGCCAATCCCGGCCACTGCAGCCTCGACCTGCTGGGCTCCGGCGATCCTTCCTCTCAACCTTCCAAGTAGCTGGAACTACAGGCGTGCACTACCACGCCCGGCTCATTTTGATTTATTGTGGAGATGAGGTCTCACCAAGTTGCCCAGGCGGGTCTCGAACCCGCGGCTCAGGCAATCCACTCACCTCGGCCTCCCAAAGCATGGGATTATAGGCTGAGCCACCGAGCCCGGCTCGCCCAGCTATTTTTAATTTTATTATAGAGACGAGGGCTCGCCAAGTTGCCCTGGCTGCTCTCGAACCCGCGGGCTCAGGCAATCCACTTGCCTCGGCCTCCCAAAGTACTGAGATTACAGGCTGAGCCACCGAGCCCTGCCACAAACTGTTTTATATAGAATCTTCAACAACTTTCAGCTAAGTATATAATTATATTCCTTTAATAAGTACATATTAATACTTTATTTATTTCTGAACCAAGGAATCATTTATACCATATATTCTCTTCTAGAATATAAAACTAAAATATAATTGTATTGAGTGACATGGCGCTCTTTTTCAAATTCAGACAGCCCTATGTCCTCATGTTCCCTTGCTGTGCAGCAGAACAAGATTCAGGAAATAAGAGGATTTTTTTTCTATTGTTAGGAGGGGTTCACTTTCATACAATCAGTTGGGTAAAATGTGTACTATTTATACATGACTTAACCAGGGCGTGCCATTTCAAAGAGAGCGAATAGTCCTAGAGAAAAAACACGCACACATATGCACACTAATGGGCAGAATCTATGGTAGTTCTGAAGGACATACTAACTGGGATCATCATTATATTATGTCAGAGAACAAAATAATGAGTATCCTTCACTCAGAAAGTGCAGAGTTGAATTTTTCTGCCAACTTCCACATGATCTGGTCACCAACTTAAGGTGTAGTCAGACTTACATGGAAGGTAAAAGAGACCCACATCCATTTCATCCCAAAAAAAAGCACAAAGTCGACATTCTCCTGAGTTGAAAGGAAAGGCTATTGTGGAAGGTGATTAATCCCTTAACAACAAGACAAGCAGGGTATGACATCATAGCACTGGAGGGATTTTTTTTTATTTTTTCCGTGTGTTCTGGGGTTTACTAGGGGCCAGAAGGTCCTAGAAGAGGGTGTTGGACCTCTTGGTGGTGACATGCGGCTTGTGCTGGTGATGCAGGACACGGTGGAGCAGCGGGAACTTGATCTTGGAGTTGTGGAACTGCTTGACTATCAGCACTGAAGGGATTTAAAGATGAATAGATTTCATGCCACCTTAACCTTCAGATACGAACTCATCCAAGTTTGGAAATAACCTGGAACCATTTTCTTCTGCCTCTTTCATGACTACTTTTTCTATCTCCATTTCTCCTTTTCTTCCTCTAAATGTGTTGTGACCCTTGTGTTTACAACCTGGATGTCCCCAAAACAGTCACCACCCCTCTTTCATTGCCATAGATTTTTATTCTTTAAATTAAAATGGGAGGAATCACCACCCGCATATAATAGAAAACCAGCATCCCCACCTCTCTCCTGCAACATCTTCACAAATTCTAAAGGAGCTGACCTTACTCAGAGCCTTTTCTTCTGCAAACTTATTGCTTCTGAATTCTCCAGTATCATCCCTGATGCAAGTTCCCTTGGCTTTATTCAGAATTCACTCAACATGGTACATCTTCTAGATTGCTTCTTTGAAACTCACAAGGCTTCTTGATTATTTTTCTTTATATCACTCCTAGGCCATGGTAAGCATGCTCTGATCTTATTTTCCACTAAGATCTGTGTCATCAAGATGATTGACTAAATAAAACATTTTCTTTTTGAGGATTATTCTTGACAGCTTTTAAATGTACACCTCCTCCTCTCCATATTTAAAATTAATGTTCCCACTGCCTAGAATTCTTCCAGCACTTGTAATTAATATTCTTCTCTTTTTACATTTTCCCTTTAGAATTCTTATCCAGTTTGATAGCAAATGATTCCCACATTTTAGTCCTCAATTTGTGTCTTTCTTCTATATTCAGGACGACACTTCCATTCTAGAAGACATCTTTGCCACAATTTACCACAGACACCTCAAACTCAGCACAGAAACAAAGAAAAGCAAGGGACATTTTGTGAGACTCGTGTTCTCTGTGGATCATCAGTATAGACCATAGAGTCAGGTAGCAAAGGTTTATTCAGGGAAGAAGGGTGAGATTCTGCAGGTCAGAGGAGATCATCATTGACCAGATGCCTCTGAACCCTCAAAAGTGGAACTGCTCAGAGAGAATTAAAAAACAGTCATTTAAAGGTGAGATTCAGAGTCAATTTAGATGTCTAGAACTTCAAAGTCAAGGCATCCAAAGTTAAAGGTATCTTCCCCAAATAGACCCATTCTGTTCCTGACTTCCTGAACTGTTACCAGAATCGCAATTTTCCTAGCCATGCAATTTCAAAAATTTAGCTCTTCTGTCCCTTATTCTATATTCCTTCAATTGTCTAGTTCTTCCAATTCAGACTCTGAAATGTCATTTCCATTCTCACCTTTGCTACTCTAATACCAGCTACCGTATTCTTCCAATTAGATTGCTAAAATGGGTACCTAAGCCTGGGCACGGAGGCTCACGTCTATAATCCTAGCACTTCGGAATGCCAAGGCCAGAGGATTGCTTGAGCCCAGGAGCCTGAGACCAGCCTGGGTAACATAGTGAGACTTCATCTCTACAGAAAGTAATTTTTAAAAAATTAGTTGGGTGTGGTGGCACATGCCTATAGTCCCAGATACTCAGAAGACTGAGGCGGAAGAATTGCCTGAGCCTAGGAGGTTGCAGCAATGATGAGCCTTGATCAAGCCACTGCACTCCAGCCTGGGTGATAGAGTGAGAATCCAACTCAAAAAAAAAAAAGACACCTAAAAATCTCTCTATCCTCAGACTTTCATGTAATCTAATTCTTCCAATCTACTGCTGCTAATTGATACATTTTCATGAAGTACTACACTGAATAAAACATCTCCCTATAAAATCTTCCAAACCCTGTTATTACCTACCAAATTGAGTACATACTCCTTCGTAACCTCCACACTGTAAAATCCAAGGGTCAGGTCTGAGTCTCATCTTATTCAGCCAGTCAGAAGTGTTTGAGAATTAATCTCTCCTCTGAATTTCTACAGTTGGTCTCTCACTTCAATTCCCCCACCTAATGATCTATTTCACAAACAGCTGTGGTGATACTTTTAAAATATAAGTCAGATTATGTCACCTTCTGATTAAAATCCTCCAGTTGTTTCTTCCTGTCTTGCTGAGGGTAAAGACCCTACGTAACATGGCTGTCCACGACCTGACCCATCTTCTCCCACAATCCTCCATCTCTCTGACCCTACTCCAGCTGCACCAAAGATGCTCTAACCCAAGGATGCTAAGTATGCGTCCACCTTTTGGGCTTGGCAATAGTAGTAGCTCTCCTCTGAAAGCTTCAGGGCTCTCTCTGATTCATTCAAATGGCTACACAAGCATCATACTGAGGCGTTGTCTCTTTATTCAAGGAATATTCCCCACCTATATACCCAGGAAATTCCTATTTTCTGTATCACTTAACACCATTACAAATATTGTAGTTATTTGTGTATTATTTTTCATTGTCTGTCTGTTCCCACTAAAGTATAAATTAGGAGCATCTTTGTTTCTTTTACAGATATTTCCCCAAAACTTAAAAGATCATATTGTACTTAGTAGATGCTGAATATTTGTTGAATGAATGAATATTTGTTGAATGAATGAATGACCTTCATAGAATGACCTTTCTTACAGAAATCCTGTGCTAACCTAGTGAAATTCAACCTATGGGCCAGGGTTGGGAAGTATTAAAATCATGTCAAAGGTTCTATGAATCCAAATCCCTCCAATTGTCATCTATAAATAAAATAAAATAAACTACTATATGTGCTGCTACTTTAAAATGTGTATTAATTTAAAGTATATTTTATTATCATGTATTTTCTCAATCAAAGGATCCTAGCAATACAGTTACTATTATGTAGGGACACGCCAATTTTCAATTTTTTCTTATTAATAAGGGGTTCTCATACTCAAAAACATCAGAAACCCCACTGTCCTAGCCAAATGAAACCAATGTCTTTTCACCAAGTTGTCTGTAAACGTTCACACCTGTGCCTTTGCTAACTTTTGCATCTAATTAGCAAAGCTTTCTCCTCCCCTTCTCTTCTCTCTCCATCCTCCAAGTGCTTTGCCTTTCAAGCCCTAAATTGCCATCATCTACATCTGAGTGAGCACATCCTAAGTGAAAGCTGGCAATAGGACTTCTGATGACTGCCTGGGGTGAGGGAGGGAAGGAAGGAAGAGCCAGAGGGGGTAAGAGGAGCTTGTCTGGAGAACTCCCACATCCCCAAGAGCCCTCCCACCAACAAAGCCCATTCACTGTGTGACAATATGCTGATTCTTGGGCCTGCACTTCTTTTTCACACTGGCCAAAGGGCTCTGCTCACTGCTGTCTGCGAAGCAGCAGCCATCACGTCTTTGTTTTGTTGCACTTCTGGAAGTTTCCCCTGGTTAACTGACAGCGCATTCTTAGCATTCCTCTATGGTGCTTTGGCAATTTAATAAACAGTTTCAAACAAATTTTCTACTCCATAATAACTGTCTTTAAGTTTCTTTTTTTCCATCATTCTCTTAAATGTGAATTCCCACCTGAAATGTAAGAGCCTCACACATTCCTTGTCTTTTATAGGTGTCTTTCCATTATACAAAAATGCCTAGCACTAGGTCAGACACACAAGAGATATGGAAAGACATCCTGTGAGCACACTGGAGTAGCCTTTTGTTGGCATCACAAGCCCGTTGGCCTCTTCCAATTGTACTCGTTTTCCAATTTCTGTACATCATGAACCAGCCTACTTACTGTATAGACATCTATCGGTTACTGCCCCAATTCATTCTCCTGTCCTTTCTCAAGTTGTATGTTATACCTGCTGGCAGATGATCTTGAGCTCTCATTGAACTGTTCAGTGTAGGGCATGAGCTAGGCAATATGGAGACACCATCCTGGACTTAAAGAAATTTACAATCATTCCTTCAAAAAACATTTTTTTCAAACAACCCTATTGAAAAGTGGGCAAAGGTTGTGAATAGACACTTTTCAAAAGAAGATATACAAGCAGCCAACAGATGCATATCAGCCTCACTAATCATCAGATAAACAAAAATCAAAACTACAATGAGATACCACCTAACTCTGGTAAGGATGTCCATCATTAATAAATCAAAAAACAGCAGGTGCTGGAGAGGATGTGGAGGAAACAGAGCACTTCTATACTGTTGGTGGGAGTGTAAACCAGGTAAACCTCTATAGAAAGCACTGTGGCAATTCCTAAAAGAGCTAAAATTTGACTTTCCATAAGATCCTGCAATCCCTCTCCTGGGAATATACCCAAAAGAACATAAATCATTCTGCCAAAAAGACACCTGTACACGCATGTTTATAACTGCACTATTCACAATAGCAAAACATGGACCCAACCCTACTGCCCACCAAACGTGGACTGGATAAAGAAAATGTGGTACATGATGGAGTATCACACAGCCGTAAAGAAGAACAAAATCATGGATTTTGCAGCAAATTGGATGGAGTTAGATTCCATCATACTTAGTGATCTATCACAGAAACAAAGAACTGAATAGCCGCATGTTCTCACTCATAAGTGAGACCTGAACATTAATCACATTAGCACAAAGAGGAATCGGCAGCTGCTGGACACCGCCCAGGGGGAGTGTTGGGGGGATACACGTAAGCACACAAAGGGTACCTGGTCCTATATCTGGGGAAGTGAGGAGCAGTTAGTTGTAGGCCCAAACTTCATCTGCACCTACCCTCCTTGTGAGGCTAATCCTGACTCGTACCCCACATCTCTATAACAAAACAAAATAGTAGTTGTTTTTTTTTAATGTTTAGATTCAAAGGGAACACATGCAGGTTTGTTGTGGTGGTACGGTTTGGGCTTCTATTGAGTCTGTCACTCAAGTAGTGAGTTTGATACCCAATAGGTGGTTCTTCAACCCATATCTCCCTCCCTTCTCCCCCTTCAGTAGTCCCTAGTGTCTGTCGTTCCCATCCTTATCCCTGTGTGTACCCAGTGTTTAGCTCCTACTTATGAGCAAGAACATGTGATATGTGGTTTTGTTTCTGTTAATTCACTTAGAATAATGGCCTCCAGGCCAGGTGCAATGACTCACCCCTATAATGCCAGCACTTGGGGAGGCCGAGGTGAGAGGATTGCCTGAACCCACGGGTTCGAGACCAGCCTGGGCAACTGGGCATCTTTACAATAAATCAAAAATTATCCAGGCGTGATGGCACAGTGCCTGTAGTTCCAGCTACTTGGAAGGCTGAGACTGAAAGACCGCCTGAGCCCAGCTGGTTGAGACTGTGGTGGCCGTGAGCTTGCCACAGCACTCCAGCCTGGGCAACAGAGTGAGACTCCATCTAATATCAAACAAACAAAAAAGAATAATGACCTCCAACTGCATCCACATTGCTGAAAGGACATGATTTCATTCTTTTTTACAGTCACATAGTATTCTATGGTGTATAAGTACTATATTTTCTTTGTCCAAACTACAGTTGATGTGCGCCTAATGCATTATGTTTTTGCTATTGTGACTAGAACTGCAATAAACATATGGATGTGTCTCAAAAAAAAAAAATTTTTTTTTGAGTTGGAGTCTCACTCTGTCACCCAGGTTGGAGTGCAGTGCATGCTCCCGACCACCGCAGCCTCAACCAGCTGGACTTAGGAGAGCCTTCTGCCTCAGCCTTTCAAGTAATTGGAGCTATAGGCATGTGCCATCATGCCTGGCTAGTTTTTTGTTTTTGGTTTTTTGGTTTTTTTTTTTGAGTTGGAGTCTCACTCAGTTGCCCAGACTGGAGTGCAGTGGTCGCTCCCAGTCACCGCAACCTCAACCTGCTGGGCTCCAGCGATCCTTCCGCCTCAGCCTTCCAAGTAGCTGGATTTACAGATGCACACCACCACGCCTGGCTAGTTTTTTGTTTTGTTTTGTTTTTTTGTGATTTGTTAAATCAAAAAATCAGCCGGGCGTGACAGCGCATGCCTGTAATTCCGGCTACTCGGAAGGCTGAGGCGGAAGGATCGCCGGAGCCCAGCAGGTCGAGGCTGTGTTGGCCGGGAGTGACCACTGCACTCCAGTCTGGGAGGCAGTGAGACTCCAACTCAAAAAAAAAAACAAAAAACATTTTTAATGTACCTGACATGTGTTAGGCACTCAAGAACTATTCTATATGACACAGAAAATGATACAGGCACACCTACAAACAAAAGACAAAGCATCATATTCCACACACAAAAAAGGCAGTAAGTTATATGACAATCCAGAAAAAGAAAACTTAATTTTGAACTGGAACGTAATATCAAGGAATCCTTTATTGAGGTACTGTCTTTTGAATAGAACCATTAAGGAGCAGGAGAATTTTCATGAAAAAGAAAAAAATGAGTGAAGGATATTCTAGAAAGGCAATTGTTTCTCAATCTAATGGTTAAAATGTGGATTCTGAAAGTTAGTCAGTGGGCCTTGGTTCAAATTATACTTTTGTCATTACTTTGCTGAGCATTCCCAAGTATCTTATGAGTATTGAACTTAAACACTGGTTTCCTCTTCACAAAATGTTAATAATTCATTTCATAAGGGACTCAGCACAGACTCTTAGCCACTGCCTGGCACAAGAGTAAGTGCTGACTAAAAGACAGCACTTAGTTTGAGCTCCCCCAGAAGCAGACCGTGAGTCAAAGATCAAGTAGTTTACTTGAAAGGTGACCACCACAGGAACTACCAGCAGGAACTTGAGGAAGGGAGTCAGGGAAGGGGATTCAGCACACAAGGTGTATATTTTTAAGCAAATCACCACTATGTAAACTGGATCATTCAATCCAGCTAGAAACTCAAGTCAGTGTCCACCTTAAAAAAACAGAGTCATGGAGGGAAGGTTCACAGGCACTAATGCCTGAAAAGAAGAACTATTACAAAAGATTGCAAAAAGCACAACCTGACACAAAGGCCATGGCAACCTTACATTAAAAAAATACTTCTGTAGGAACATTTTGCCCAGCAACTGCCTGTCCAGCCTCAGACTGACATCACCCTCATTACTGATCCTTGTAGCTAAGAATAATTATTTCAAAAATTATGAAATCCGCCTCATTTTTCCTTTGAAAATATTTGATGGCCAGGCTCGGTGGCTCAGCCTGTAATCCCAGTGCAGCGGGAAAATAGAGAGACCAAGACTATTACAGGAAGTGGCACTTTGTTATGCCAAGTGCTGGGCGGGCTGGATGGGGCTAACGCTTCCAGGTCGAACCCTGCAGAACGGAAGAAGGGGAGTCTTATACCTTTGTTTAGGTAAGAGAGGGGGTCCTGTTGAGCGATTACACATTCTCTTTGGAATTTACAAGGTGGCATTCAGAAAAATCAGATCTTTTAAAGAACAAAGCCAGCTCGGTGGCTCAGCCTGTAATCCTGCGCCTTTGGGAAGCTGAAGTGAGTGGATTGCCTGAGCCCGCGGGTTCGAGACCCGCCTG
>NW_007247410.1:315672-323071 GCF_000164805.1 Carlito syrichta
TCCGGCGATCCTTCCGCCTCAGTCTTCCAAGTAACTGGAACTACAGGCGCATGCTACCACACCCAGCTATTTTTTTTTTGATTTATTGTAAAGATGAGGTCTCATCAAGTTGCCCAGGTGAGTCTCGAACCCACGGGCTCAGGCAATCCACTCACCTCAACCTGCCAAAGGCACGGGATTACAGGCTGAGCCACCGAGCCCGGCCATTTGGCCTTTTCAAACAAGCCAACCTGGCGGGTCTTTAGAGTTTGCCACTTGACTTTCAAAAGGAAATACCTTTAACTGCTACCAACCCCCTTCCTGCCACATCACCAGCACTTTGGGAGGCTGAGGCCAGTGGATTGCTTGAGCCTGAGGGTTGCAGATCCACCAGGGTAACATGGCAATAAATCTCTACAGTAAATTAAAAATTAGCTGGCGTGGTAGCACGTGCCTTTAGTTCCAGTTACTTGGAAGGCTGAGGCAGAAGGATTGCCAGAGCCCTGCAGGTCAAGGCTGTAGTGACCAGGAGCGTGCCACTGCACTCCAGCCTAGGTGACAGAGTGAGATTCCAACTCAAAAAAAAAAAAAAGAAAATATTTATCTTCCTTACCTCCCACATGCATATTATTATGTGTATTATCATCATAATTCCTATACCTAAATAACTAAAATTTTATCTTAGAAATTTTATCTTAGAAAGCTTCCCTCTCTGTTTGTCATTTAGGTGGAAATAATGGTGTCAGAAGTGAGACCAAAGCACACCTTGGGTGAATCAGAAGCCCGTGGAGTTGAGAGCAGTACCAGCTGAACTCTTTGCACTCTCCATCTCCACATGTTGCTTCTTCTGTCCTGGTAAATCTTCTCTCAAATTCTTAGACTCTCTATGGTGAGTTCTTTCTTACTTTATCTGGGATTTGATTTGGCTATAAGGCTGCCTTGCATTCCTCTTCATACTACAAAAAAATTTTTTTCTGGCAAACTCTTTCTGGTAAAAAATTAAAAAGTAACCTTCTTGTTTGAGTTCTCCAGTTTCTAAGAGTTCACATTCTGTCTGTGAAGCATTCTTTTCTGGTAAATCACCTTTGATTCTATGCATCTGGCTTAATATTTTGTTTGATCTGCCTGCCTGGGTTAAAATTTTTGTGAGCATTCCGATTTTGGTTTTATTTTGGTTTGGTTATATGCCTCTGCAAGTGGTTTGGCTCTTTTCCCCCTTGCTTGTTTCTGAACATCCTCCAAGAGCAAAAATAAACATTCTAAATGGTAGACATGATATGGCTAATTAAAAGCCACTAGGATGGTTGCCATGACCCAAACCACCAGTCCAAACTCCCTGATAGGTTTTATAGGATTTTCTTTGATCTTGAGGGATTAATGAGAAATGGAATGGTATTCTGAAACCACAAGGCGTGTCAGGCTTTCTGGGACTCTAGCTGGCCATATGGCTTTTCCTCATTCATGTTTTTAAATCAGTGTCCATCACAAATATCATTTCAACTCCTCAAGACAGTTTTTTCTTTGTACTCAATCAGAAACTGCAACCAACTATAGAGCTAACATTTAGAGTCTTCCTAGTTCTCTAATCATCTTTTTTACCCCTTCCTACTCTAAATCTGTTGATGCTTTCACTTATATTAAGATAATGTACTGTTGTTTATTTAAAAAGCCACTTAGAAGTTTTTCTTAGGGCATTTAAACCAAGATAAGGAGATAAGTATTAAAGGGCTTTCAGATTAATGACTTAATAAATTACCACAGGTCCATGGGACCCAAAAACCTAGACATATTTTGAAAATATAAATTTAGGTTTGCCTGACCAATAATTGCTTCCGGTGATGAAACAGTTAATTAGAAATCTGACACTAAAAGAAAAGAAATAGATAAATGTTTATGTAAGTTACATTCTCAGATCAAACAGGTCAAAATCTTAAGCTTAGAGCAATAATATAAGGTATCTCTATCTGGCATAAACATTGCTTTGTCTGTCACACAGGGAACAGAAGAAGCTGGAAAAGTTGATAAAATTCTTCCCTGTCTGCACTGACTAGTCAAGCAAACTAGACCAGCAAATGAAAGAAAGATTTGTTACTAAAAAATTCAAAGCCACTTGGAGATTTTGCTTTTCTTATACAAGTCAGCCAGTCCTAGCCAAAATGTCAACATTGAAAATTTACTTTAAACTCATTTAAAACTTAAAAATAAAAATAAAAGTTAGAAGTTTTTGTTGGTTTGTTTGCTTTTTGTGCATCCAAGATGCTTGCCTAAAAATTTTGGTCCACAGTCTTTATTAGATTCCTATCAGGGCAAATAAAATGTAACCATGTGAACAGGTCCTATTTTGTCACAAATACCATCCAGATCCAATCATTCTTTCAAAAGCTGGTGAGTTTGTATGACGATGTTTTACTGTCTCATAACTAAAATTCTAAAATTAAAGCTACAAGAGTTTTATTTGTAAGTGTATATAAGTATTTATCTGTATTTGCATGTGTTGTATGTTGTGTCTACCTGGTAAAATCTGGCATAGTCTGTCAGAAATCCCTTAGAAAATTATATTTAGATAGGCTTAAATGAATGTTCATATATTAATAAAATATATAGTAATTAACCCAAATTCCTTTTAGTTCACATGACTTAAGTAAGTCTTTGATAAATAAGCTCATTTTAAATTTGTTGATAAAATAAAAAATATCTTCAAAATTGTCTACCAATTGATAAATGGATAAAGAAAATGTGGTATATATACACAATGGAATAGTATTCAGCTAATAAAATAATAAAATCCTGTCACTGGCAGCAACATGGATGGAACTGGAAGTCGTTATTTTAAGTGAAATGAACCAGGCATAGAAACACAAATATTACATGTTCTCATTCATAGCTAAAAATATGGATTTCATGGAGGTAGAGAGATTCGTGATTCCCAGAGGCTGAGAGGGGAAGAGGGAAGGGAGGCATGAAAAGACAGAGATTAAGGGGTACAAAACTACAGGTTACAGAAGGAATAAGTTATAGTATTTGAGAATACAGGAAATAAATTATTGTTGATGATATGTTATTCTACATTTCAAAACAGCTAGAAGAGAAGATTTGTAATGTACCTAACACAAAGAGAAAATAAATGTTTGAAGTAATAGATATCCCAATTACCCTGATTTGATTATTGCATGTTGTATATAGACAAAATATCACATGTACCCCAAAATATGTACAACTATTATATACACATATCAATAAAAAGGTTTTAACACAAGTTTGTAATAACTGAAATCAATGAACTAATTACAAACATTTCAGAACTGTACTGAAGAAAACTGATGAATTCATGAAACTACTAATCAAGATCAAGCAGTTTGCAGCAATTTGGTAAAGTCTACTTGGAAATATTTGACCGAGCTTGGTGGCTCAGCCTGTAATCCCAGCGCTTTGGGAGGCCGAGGTGAGTGGATTGCCTGAGCCCGCGGGTTCGTGACCCGCCTGGGCAACTTGGCAAGACCTCATCTCTACAATAAATCAAAAATTAGCCAGGCATGGTAGCGCGTGCCTGTAGTTCCGGCTACTTGGAAGGCTGAAAGGAAGGATCGCCAGAGCCCAGCAGGTCGAGGCTGCGGTGGCCGGGAGTGTGCCACTGCACTCCAGTCTGGGTGACAGACTGAGACTCCAACCCCCACCAAAAAAAAATCTTGATGGAAATCTTTACTTTTTCTCCCTCCTTGATCTGTCCAAAATTTGGAAACGTTTCATGAGTATTTTTATGGCAGTATGTTTATTTGCATAAATTCAATGAAAATCCACTTTGTTTTTAAAACAAGATAGAGTTGGAAGCACTGATTTTATAACCAAAGTTTTGACTGCAATATCATATTTGAGAATGTGCATAGAATGTCTGGCTTCAAAGGTTCACAGTCTTATACTTAGTGAGCAAAAGCTTTCACTTCCTGACATGTCCCAAAACCTTAAGACTGTAGGTAAAAATTAATGTCTGGCTGGGCACGGTGGCTCAAGCCTATAATGTTAGCACTTTGGGAGGCCAAGGCAAGAGGGTTGCCTGAGACCAGGGGTTTGAGACCAGCCTAGGCAACTTGGTGAGATCTCGTCTCTACAATAAATTTTGAAAAAATTAGCTGTGTATGATGGTGTGGTGCCTATAGTTCCAGCTACTTGGAAGTCTGAGGCAGAAGGATAGCCTGAGCCCGGCAGGTTGAGGCTGCAGTGGCCGTGAGCGTGCCACTGAACTCGAACCTGGGCGACAGAGTGAGACTCCAACTCAAAAAAAACAAAAAACAAAACAAAAAAACCCCTAAAGTCCATCTTGGTTTAGCTTCCTACCACAAAGGGTTTTTTAATGTGACATTCTCATGTGATCAATGTGGAGAGAAAAATGTAAGCTTCTAAAGAAAAACTATAATATATTTGTTATTAGGTTGTAGCCCTATGCACTATTTTTGAGTCCTTGTTATTTACCTGGAGACTAGACTAGATCCTGAACACTTCTAGATCACTCCAATCCAACTTTCTTCCATGGAATTCCTAAATATCCATTGCCCTTCCTTTCCATCGGAACCACCATCTTCCAGTCATTCACCAAAATGAGGAACACAAAGGGAAAGAGGAGGGGCACCCAATACATGTTCTTCAGGCCATTTAGAAAACATGGAGTTGATTCTTTGGCCACAAACATGTAAATCTACAAGAAAGGTTATACTGTAGACATCAAAGGAATGGGAACTGTTAAGAAAGGAATGCCCCACAAATGTGACCATGGCAAGATAGAAAGAGTCTACAAAATCACCCAGCATGCTGTCAGCATTGTTGTTAACAAACAAGCCAAGGGTAAGATTCTTTCCAAGAGTATTAATGTGTGTATTGAGCATATTAAGCCACTCCAAGAATTAGGAGAGCTTTCTGAAGCGTGTGAAGGAAAATGACCAGAAAAAGAAAGAAGCCAAAGAGAAAGCCACCAGGGTTCAGCTGACGCACCAGCCTGCCCCACCCAGAGTACTTTGTGACAACCAACGAAAAGGAGTCTGAGTTGCTGGAACCTATTCCCTAAGAATTCACGGCCTAATAGATGTAAAAAATAAAAGATCCCTGGAATGTAAAAAATAAATAAATTCACGGCCTAATAGATGTAAAAAATAAAAGATCCCTGGACTATAAAAAATAAATAAATAGCAGTTTCTCTTGCCCATGCCGGCTCTGGCATGTCTCCCTTTCTTTCTTCTCATCTTTTTCTAATAAACTTTGTTTTGAGCTGAGCTTGGTAGCTCAGCCTGTAATCCCAGTGCTTTGGGAGGCTGAGGTGAGTGGATCACCTGACCCCGCGGGTTCGAGACCCACCTGGGCAACCTGGCGAGACCTCATCTCTACAATAAATAAAAAATTAGCCGGGTGTGGTAGCACGTACCTGTAGTTCCAGCTACTTGGAAGGCTGAGGCGGAAGGATCACTGAAGCCCAGCAGGTCAAAGCTTATTTATTTTAAGTTAATGGCCTGAAGAACATGTATTGGGTGCCCCTTCTGAAGCCCTAAAAACTGAAACTAGATGAATTTTGAGGGATAAGTCTCATGTCTTATGTATGGGTTACACAGAAAGTCCATAAATCACCTGACCTAACCAAACACCTATGGAACTATAACCAGAGACATTCAAACTACAAACCAGGATGAGAAGTTGACATCTTCATGCCACAGAGAGCTTTTCCCAAGACATCCGAAGAAGACTCCGTATCATAATGAGACTCGAACCCTTCTTAATATCTACCTTTCTTACCAGGCAAAATAATAGTGTAATTAAAATTTTACCATCAGTAGCTTCCGCTTGTAACTCGACAGAACATGACATAAGAGATCCATTAGTCCAACTAGTGGGTGACTTTGGCATCATTCCTAATACAGCAATTGGTCACTTTCTGCTTCACTTCAACTCAGTCATGAATTTTAGATGATGATATCGCTCTATATTATCCATTGGCTAATAAGGAGAGGTCTGTGCTATTGCCAGTGCTACTATTGCCAGTGCTTCATGTTGTACTTGGGTAAATTCCTCTGGAGAAGTTGAGACCCATATACACAAAAACAGGCCACTACATGGTTACAAGAAGTTTCACCTAATTCCTTGTGGTCATTTGATTTATTCAGTCAATTTCCTTTAAGCCTAGGCTCACGGCTCAAAGCTATTTTAGAAACTGAGATTATCATTTTACTTTGTATTTTTCCTTTTTAAACCTTGTACCTGTTGCTTGTTAAATTTTTGCAGAACTATAATTCCTAACAGAATAATGCTGGCCTGGAACATTGTGATGACAGCAAACATCTATGGAACAGACAAAATGAACTTCATGATGAATTTCAAGCAGCCTTAGCCTGAGTCAACTCCATTCAAAGCTCCCTTGTTGCTCAAATGTGGCTAAAAATGTTCCGACACTGACTCCTAGTCACGAATCACTTCCTTCCAACATAGGACAACAAGACCAAACCAGGACAGATCCATCCAGCACTGAGCATCAAAACCCCAGGACATGTGACAGTTGTCAGAATCAAAATAGAGTCACTTGTGTTAACAAGTGGAGGTCATAGGGAGAGAGTTCTCACGCACCAATGTCTGATAACAAAAACCATCATACAACACTGTAAAAACCACAAACTTGTACAAAGGCTATCACAGTCTTACACAAAACAATACCTGTCTGTAAAGACATCTGCCCAGCAAATGCCTGTCCAACCACCCTTGTTATTGATTCTTGTATCCAAAGATAATTATCTCAAAACTATTATGTAATTCTTCTCATTTTTTCTTTAAAAACCTTTGTCTTACTTTACCTCCCTGAATATACACATAGTTTACTATGGAACATGTATTCCCATTGCAATGTCCATTACTGAATAAATTTCATTTTCTTTTTGAGAGTCTCTTTTGCTTGTTATTTAAGTTGACAATGGTGTTGGTGTAAAACACACTCATATGTAATACATTCTTACTCAAGTTCACAAGAAGTATTAAACAACTTCTATATGTACGTTTACATGCATATTATAGTGTAAATATCCAGAAGCATCCACAAGCCCACAACTATGGTTACTGCTGAAAGGAAGAGATTATGACTGAGATGATAGTCAAAGAAAAATTTAGCCACTTCTGTCAAGTTTCAGTGTGGGGAGAGGAGCATCGTTCACATATTATCTGTGTAATTTATACTAAATGTAAAATAATCAATACAGTGTTTGTTTCTTTGTTTATAGTCAGGGTCTCACTCTGTTGCCCAGGCTGGAGTGCAGTGGCACAATCATGGCTTACCACAGCTTTAGCCTGCTGGGCTCAAGTGATCCTTCCACCTTAAGCTTCTGAGTAGTTGGGATTACAGGCATGCATCACCCCAGGATTTTTTTTTTTTTTTTTTTTTTTTTTTAAAAAAAAG
>NW_007247410.1:323091-342845 GCF_000164805.1 Carlito syrichta
TTTTTTTTTTTTGTAGAAACAAGGTCTCACTGTGTTGCCACAACTGTTCTTAACTCCTGGGTTCAGGCAATCTTCCCACCTCGGCCTCCCAAAGTGCTAAGATTACAAATGTGAGCCACCACCCCGGCCTCAACATCCTTTTTGATGACATGTGAATTAAAGAGTTGCACCTTGAAAACAGGTGCTAGGGCTGATGGGTTTGTACTTTCTACAGAGCCCGGCCACCCAAACACACTACTGCTTACCCAGGAGGTTCTAGGATATACTTGTTAAAATGAACAGATGTACAGTGACAAAACAGGAAGTGGGAGTCAGATGGGAGCCTTCATTTCTGATCAGGCTTAGATATTTGTCTCCTCCAAATGTCATGTTGTAATTTAATCCCCAGTGCTGGAGATGGGCCTAGGGCAAGGTGTTGGATTGTGAGACGGCTCCCTCATGAATGGCTTGGCGCCTGCACTGTGTAGTTCATAGGAACGTTGACCATTGAAAAGAGCAGCCCATCCCTTGCTTTTTCTTTCTCCCTCTGCCACCATGTGACCTGCCTGCTCTCTCTGCACCCTCCACCATGACTGCAAACTTCCTGAGGCCTCACCAGCACAGATGCTGATGCCATGCTTCTCCTACAGTCTGGAGAACCGTGAACAGAACAAACTTTATAAATTCTTCTTTATAAATTACCCAGCCTCAGGAATTCCTTTATAGCAACATAAATTGGACCAATACAATTTCCAAGTTCAAGGGCTCGTTTTTTATTTGGCAGGGTAGATAAATTAAATGAGATGATACATTTAACATCGTTCCTATAGATACATTTTAGCTTTTATGATGAATACATTTCAATTCTATCCTGTTTTATGACCAGAAGATGGAGCTCCAAACATGTCAACATTTTTTCTTACTTTTGGGCATCTTGGTAGAGGTCTCAGTCCTGGTTCTCTTCTTTCCCCATCTGAACCCTGCCGTGCTCACTCCACTCTCAGATGATCAAAACCCAGCCGCGGACTGCAGATGGGAGGCATGACCCACACGAGAAGCCACACCTACACTCTGATCTGTCTACCTCTGGGGAATTCTTTGATTCATGCATCAACCCACAAGTATTTTTATCCAACTCTCTCCATCTCGTTGCTCCCTCCTCACAATGGAAAAGGCTCCTGTAAACGGGTGCTAACATTGTGTGTATACTCATGAGAGAGAAAATTCTGGTCCTGCCACACACAGACTTTGTCACCACATGCAGGAGGGAACATGTATATTGAGGAAAGAGAATGTGACAGGGCTGGGAATACAAGTTTTAGATTACTCTCCAGTTTCTATACTTTTCCAGTCCAAGTCCCTTACCTACAAAATTTTTCCTTTGGACCTCTCAAGATGCATGGGAAATCATAGCTATCACATTCATTCTATTACCTTAATGTTGACATTATTAATACATTATATTATTACCTTTATGCTGATATAATTAATATCTGTATCACTAGCTATGTATTCAACATTTACGCATTCTTTTACTTTTTTTCTCAATAAATATTTCTTAAGCAGCACTGTAGCAGTCCAGGAGGGAACACACGTGCGCACACACACACACACACCCGTCTCCTATAAGTCTTCAATGTATTTATCCAAGAACACACCTGGCTAAGAGACCCAGGAGCAATTCGACAGGTGCAGCATCACCTCTTGCCTTCTGTTCACCATCTTGAGGGCAAAGCTGCCCAAGACTCTAGTAAGCTTCCACTCTGGTAAGGATTTGCAAGAGTTAGGAGGAAATTTCTTGCTTCGCCATTGCTCTGTTATACACAGGCTTAACTCACCATTGTTAACTTATACTTACAATATATACACAACTGTTTAAGGGAACATTTATATACATTTGGCTTTTCTGTTTCTTGACCTAGATTCAGCATCAGAAGATACATGTCTTCACCTTGGGTAAACAACCAGGCATTCCAGCAAAATCTTTCCACTCCTGCTTTCCAGAGTCCTTCTTGAAAGGCTCATATGTCTGCATCTACCTACCAACCCTCACCTCAGCTCTAAATCTGTATCTCTAAATATCTGCTGGTCATTCCCATCAGTAAATTCAAAAAGGTTTAACTTGAACTCATTTACTTTCTCTGCCTCTACTGCGATTTGGATGTCTGTCCCTTCCAATTTCATGTTGGAATTTGGTCCCCAGTTTGAAGGTGGGGTCTTATGGGTGGTGCTTGGGTCATGGGGGCAGATCCCTCATGAAGAGATTAATGCTTTCCTATAGAATTCTCACTCTTATTTGTTCTAAAAGTGTTGGTTCCTAAAAAGAACCTGGCACCTCCCATGCCCTCCCTCCTGCTGCCTCTCTTCCATGTGATCTCTGCACATACCCACTCCCCTTCTGCCAGGACTGAGGCCTTCCTCACCAACTGTAGCTGCCCACTTGTGAGCATCACAGCCATCAGAATCGTGGGCCAAACTTCTTTCCTTCATCAATTACCCAGTCTCAAGTAGTCTGTGATAACCACAAACACACAAAAAATCAGTTACAAACACAGACCAAAACAATCTCTTTCCGCTCCCCTATAAACTTGTTCTCTTTCCGGCTTTTTGAAGATCGTTTTTCTGCAAAAACCTCCTCAATAATTAAAAACCTTGCAGGAGTCATTCTTACAAGATGTGCCCCAAGTCCAACAACGCACACCCATTTGTCAGAAACTCTCTTCTCCCATAAGCATTTCGGTAGCCTCCTAGTTATCTCCATTCTCTTCCTACATACGGCCTACATTAACACCACAGTAAGACTGCCAGTTAAAACACAGGACATACTGGATTTCTATTTCTTACATCTGGCAGCACTGAACCATACTCATCCTTTTAAACACATTTCTTGGCCAGGTGTGGTGGCTAGCACCTGTAATCCCAGCACTTTGGGAGGTAGAGGCAGGAGGATCACTTGAGGCCAGGAGTTTGAGACCAGCCTGAGTAATATAGTGAGAGCATCTCTACAAAAAAAATCAAAACACAGCACTTTAGGAGGCCGAGGCAAGTGGATTGCCTGAACCTGTGGGTTCAAAACCAGCCCGGGCAACTTGGTGAGAACTTGTTTCTACAATAAATCAAAAAATTAACTGTGCATGTTAGCATGCACCTGTAGTTCTGGCTACTTGGAAGTCTGAAACAGAAGGACTGCCTGAGGCTAGCAGGCCGACGCTGGGGTGGCCAGGAATGTGCCATTGCACTCCAGTCTGGGCGAAAGAGTGAGACTCCAACACACACAAAAAATTCAAAACAATTAGCTTGGCATGGTGGCATGGCCTGTAGTCCCAGCTACACAGGAGACTGAGGCAGAAGGATAGCCTGAGTCCAGGAGATCGAGGCTGCAGTGAGTTGTGATTGTGTTACTGCACTCCAGCCTGGGTGACAAAGTGGGACTCTGTCTCAAAAAAAAAAGGTGACTCTAGACCATGGAAATATATCTAATCCATATATTTCTTGTATATGTTCATCAATACTATAGAATCTACAGAGGGTGCCAAAAATGTATCCATGTTTTAAGAAAGAAAAAGCTGTATTAAAATTGTAATACTCAATATATGTCAATAACAAAAGATTAAGACAAATCATGTTTGACTTCTGCAATTACAAGAGGTGCTCAAAGTGGTTACCATCCTTGTCCAGACACTTTTGATTACGGCGAACATCTCTTAAAATGTATATACATTTTTAAAAGCATACACATATTTTTGGCACCCTTGGTATACAAAACTACATGACTATTTTGAAAGTTTTAATATAAAGTAATTATGTGATGTTTCCAGAAAGAAACATATGACCTACATAGTTGAAGGAGAGGAGAGGGAAATAAAACTTATCTTTTACGTTTACTCTTTTATATCTTTTGAATTCTGGAACATGTGCATATATAATTATTTTTAAATCTTTCAGTCAAAAACTTTAAGTCTACTAAGGCATCTTAACTTATTATAAACATATAAAGGGTATTGTTTTTAGAGATGAATCTTGCTCTGTTGTCCAGACTGAGTGCAGTGGCTATTCACAGGCACAGTCATGGCACATCGCAGCCTCAAACTCCTGGCCTCAAGGGATCCTCCTGCCTCAGCCTCTCAAGTAGCTGGGACTATAGGCATGTGCCACCACACCCAGCTTAGACATGATGGTTTTATCTTTCCAATCAGTGCTCCAAACAAACACCAATTTCCCACTGAATAGCAATTCCTCAAATATATCTCGCCTAATTCTGTGCTTTTCAGCCAAATATGATCATTAGAACAATTTTGTTCAGATATCTCAGACTCAGTCCTGTTCATTTGAACAACTTCAGTTTTATATTCACTCAAAAACTCTACGTGTCACATGACCCAGAAGAGATTAGGCCTCAGTTTTAGACTAAAAGATTTAGGAATTTTGGTAGGGATGGGGAGTGGGCTTCAATGGGGAGAAAACTTCTGGCTCTTTGTCGCCTTCTTCCTGCTCCTTCTTCTAGGTGTGAGCTCTTTTGGGATTGGGGCGTAGAGACAGGATAAGCCTGAGCATTTCCACATGTGATGGGGCAAGGTTGCCATTCCCTGCAGGTGACCCTGACCTGTAGTCTAGCCCGCTGTCTATGAACTCAACGAGGACCCGCTGTGGCTCAAAAACTCCCCTTCATGGAAGATTTGTTTACCTTCTTGGCAGATGCCATTCCTCACATATGAGCCTGCTTCATCCCCCCACCCTAATCCAATCCAGATACACGTGGCTCCCAATCGTGCAAATTTTTGGCACCCATTCTCAGGGGTGCTGGCATGTGAGAACTTCATCTCACACTTGGAGATGGAAGTCATTTTCATAGGCCCCATCTTCACCTGGATGTTGCTCCACTCGGACCGTCTCCACTTCCTTCTCTTTTGCCAATGTTCCAATAGCCAACAAGGGGTGTCGGCAAGTCTCCCACTGCAGAGGGCCATGCAGCCCGGGAAATAAATGTCTGTTTTCTTTTCTTTCCAAGTTATTTGTTCAAGCTCCCTCTCTCACACACTTGAGTTGAGAGAAGAAATTCCCTGCGTGCTCACTTCCCAAGAAGCTGGCTTCCTCTCTCCCCACCTCCCTTGGGCAATGGGGACAGTGATAGGTGGTTGGACCAGTTTTCTAACTGCGGACTTCTCAGCGAGTCCTGCAGAATGCTGGCTGATCCCCAACTACTAGTGACTCTAAAAACTTAGAATACAGAATACATTACACCTGTTGTTCTCACGTTGGGTCTTAGCAGTAGTTACATGGCATAAAGAAAATTCCTACATGTCATCCTGTAATTCTTGTTTATGTGCTTAGTTGCCATCATTCATGTATGTTTCAGATACCCCCACAATTGCAGTCCTAAAGGATTAGGATGTTTTGGTAATGGTGATTCTCAAACCCAACTGCATGTTAAACTACCCAGAAGGCTTTGTTTTTGTTTATGCCTTTTTTTTCCCTAGTTTCATCGCAGATGCTCTTGCCCAGAATCTTCATTACTATACCCAGGTAATCTGCAATAGATTCAAATACAAGTAGCCTGACATTAGATACCTTAGAAGAATAAGAAATGGGTGGGTGGGGGGGGTTAAATGAAAGGTCTGGAAACTATTTGGGTTAATATATAAACCCAAAGGACAGAGACCATACCTATCTGATACACTTTTGTAGTTCCAACACTTAGCACACAGTAGACTGACAATAAATATTTATTGCATGAATGAATAAGCAGAACATTTCTATTTCGTGAGTAAAACAACTACCCATCTCACTAACATTTAGCACAGTACACAGTGAGAAAACAAAAGACTACTATCTCAGTATGTTCAGGATGCTATGACAAATTACCATAAACTAAGTGGAAGACAACAGGAATTTATTTCTCACAGATCCAGAGGCCAAGTTTTGATGTGTAGTGAGGAACAATTTCTTGATTCATAGGAGGTATCTTCTTGCTGTGTCTTCACATAGTGAAAGGGACATGGCAGCGTTCTGGGGCCTCTTATAATGGCAGCAATACTGTTCAGGGAGACTCTGTCCTCATGACCTAATCAACATTTAAAGGTCCCTCCCAACACCATCACATTTGTGATTAGTTTTCGACATAGAAATTTTGGGAAGATAAACATTCAGACCATAGCACCTACCAAAAGTAGATGCATTTTTTTCTGTAGTCATCTTAATATAAACAGAAAGTTCTTCTCTGAATTTGAATGTGGCACAATTAGGTGAGATGAGAACGCTATTTAGAGAAGCTGACTGGCACTTGGGTTGGACTTCTCAGGCTGCCTCACCACCATGATGAGATAGTGACCGTGCAGCATCCAGAAGTGACCAGGGTAGAGGAATCAGAACAAACATGGAAGCGGGGTGACCTTCATGATCAACAGGGAGATCACAACCATGCAGGATCCAGAACTGACTAGAATGCAAGGGATCGTAACAAAGCCAGAAGTTGACTGACCTCCATGGTCACAACTGAGATCACGATCATGCAGGATCCAGACTTGACCGGGATAGAAGGAATTGTAACACAGGAGAGAGCTGGATAACCTCCATGGCTACCACTGAGATCACAACCATGCAGGATCTGGAACTGACCAGGATGGGAGGAATCGTAACAAAGGTGGGCATGGATGACCTCCATGGTTACCATTGAGTTCAGGACCATGCGGGATCTGGAACTGACTAGAATGGAAGGAATCGTAATGACCTCCATGGTCATCACTGAGATTGCCACTATGTGGGATCCAGAACTGATCAGGATGGACGGAATCATAACACAGGTGGGAGCCAGATGATCTCCATGGTCACTACTGAGATTACAACCATGCAGGATTTAGAACTGACCAGGATGGAAGGAATCATAACATAGGTGGGTGTGGAGGACCTCTGTGGTCACCACTGATATCGCAACCATGCAGGATCCGGACCTAACCAGGGTGGAAAGAATCATGACACAGGTGGGACCTGGATGACTTCCATGGTCACCACTGAGATCATGACCATTCAGGATCTGGAAATGACCAGGATGGAAGGCATCGTAACAAAGGTGGGTGTGGATGACCTCCATGGTCACCAAGCTGACAATCACCTGGTACATCACTTTTTTATCGTGACAAGATACCTGCAAATATAATCAGACCTTTTAGATTGATGAGTACTGGAGACTTGCTGAAAAATTTTCCCTCACTTGTGACCTTTTCCCTAGATTCCATTCTGATTATCAAACCCTAAGGTTAACCAGTCTTTGCCTGAGAAGTCATAAAGTAATTGATTCTATTTGAGTTCATTACATCACAATCATGTTCAAGATTCCCCTCTGAGAATATACTCAGATACCCTTGATTAGACTCTATGGTGCACAATCAGATGAATAAATAAGAAAAAAATTAACTGGTACCTTGATGTTGTTTTGAGGTGGTAGTTATCATTGGTATGGGTTACTTTTCTATTGTTATTGTTATTACTTCACTACAGACTCGTGAATTAAGCATTTCTTTTCCCCACCCCACTGCAGAAAAGAGGAAGCCCTGATTTCCAAAGGGAGAGTTCCTTGACTCCCTCACTCAGAGAGAAATACCTGGACAGCTTTTGTGTATGAGGTAGATTGAAGGAGGTTAAGGTTAATCCCCTGGGAGAGGCGATGTGGAAAGAGTTGGTGGAAGTTGCCACCAGGGGAAGAGTGGTGAAGCATGGAATGGGGATAGGATTCAGTTATCACAGATGGCAAGCTGTGGCCTCTCCTGGCATCAAGTGTCCAGGGTTGGGGAAAGGTAAGCTGCCTGAGAAGAAGGCTGCACATCAGGCCAGCAGAAGACTCATCGACCAATGGGAAAGAACAAAAGGAGTCCCCATCTTCCCACTGGGTCCATCAACTGAAATGAAAATCTCCTGGGAAGTTGCTGAAGGTAAACCCCGAGGGAAGAGGAGGAGTCCTCAGTAATGATTGGCATTTGGTATCTCAACACCAGCCCCCTCAGGAGTGAGGACTCAGAACTGGATTTCAGTCAATTTGGAGAACGAAGCACTGGGATTTTTCTCAAAGTATTGCAGGGAAATTAATATCCCCGAAAGTTCATCCAGATTTTTTAGACTCAGACTTACAGGCAATCTCTCATGATCTACGTGGACAGATGTCTCATCTACCACTTGTGGATGAGTTTTATAGGCTTAACTCTCAGAAAGTAATCTTTTTTTCTGTATAACTAATTAGAAAACACTGTGTTTCCATGAGCCAACCAAAACCTTGTCATATAATGTTACTTTCTTATGTTCACAGGCAGTAGTCAATACATTTATAAAGAATCCACAAGACCACCACTAGTTAAACAAATCCAGATAGAAAATGAGAATAGCCAGATTTAATTTTACTTTCTGATGAATATAGACAGCATTTTCTATAGAAGCACCAGTTTCGTGGTTTCAGAGAAAAAGATTGTATTTGTTGGTTGTATGTTAAACAGCTTGCTGAGAATTCCACATGGGGAAAATTTGCAGGTGAAGTGACTGGTCATTCATTTCTTAGCACCGATTTTTTTTTTTTTTTGAGTTGGAGTCTCACTTTGTCGCCCAGACTGGAGTACAGTGGCCACTCCCAGCCACCACAGCCTCAACCTGCTGGGCTCCGGCGATCCTTCCATCTCAGCCTTCCAAGTAGCTGGAAATACAGGCGTGCGCTACCACACCCGGCTAATTTTTTTGATTTATTGTAGAGATGAGGTCTCACCAAGTTGCCCAGGAAGGTCTCAAACCCATGGGCTCAGGTAATCCACTCACCTCAGCCTCCCAAGGTGCGAGATTACAGGCTGAGCCACCAAGCCTGGCTTGTTTTCTTTCTTTCTTTCTTCCTAACCCTTGCTTTCAGCTGCCAAGGAAATTCTGTTGGCATAAAAAGGCTGGGTAATCTGGCATCAGATTTCTCTTCAAATCTTTTCTTATCGAGGCCCAGTAGTAAGATGCCTTTGTTTACCTCACACTTCATTACTGAAATACTTTCCCTGTGTGTCAGTCTGTCTCCTTTGCCGCCATGGATTCTCATCAGATGAATCTTCCTAAATTATAGCCTTGACCGTTTTACCCCATGCCCCTATCAAAACCTCTCGACTTACTTTCATTCACAAAATGTTTACCAAGGAACTAAGAAGTTCAAGATATGGTGCTTACTGCTGTAGTATGCATTATCTTGAATAAATCAGTGCTGCCTTCAGGCAGCTTATATTCTCAGACGCTTCCCAAAGAGGGCCAGCTGTTCTAATTAGGGTCAGGGGGTGTTGAGGCAAAGGAAAGGATAAGGCTGATTCATTTTCTGGTGAGGTCTATTGCTTTCAAAATAATCTGAATCATGTCTCTTCATAACTGCACCCTGTAACCTCTATCCCTTCTGCGTTCCATAAAAGCTTAACCAAGGCTGGGCACAGTGGCTCACTCCCAGAACTTTGGGAGGCCAAGGTAAGAGGGTTGCCTGGGCCCATGGGTTTGAGACCAGCCTGAGCAACATGGTGAGAGCTCATCTCTGCAGTAAATCAAAAAAATAGCCTGACGTGATGGCCCTGTAGTTCCAGTCACTTGGAAGCCTGAGGCAGAAGGACCGCCTAAGCCCAGCGGGTCAAGTCTGCAGTGGCCATAAGTATGCCACTTTACTCCAACCTGGGCAGAATGAGATTCTGACTGGAAAAAAAAAAAAAAATCCGGGCTCGGTGGCTCAGCCTGTAATCCCAGCACTTTGGGAGGCCGAGGCGAGAGGATTGCCTGAGCCCACGGGTTCGAGACCCACCTGGGCAAGTTGTTCGAGACCCACCTCGTCTCTACAATAAATAAAAAATTAGCCAGGAGTGGTAGTGTGCGCCTATAGTTCCAGCTACTTGGAAAGCTTAGATGGAAGGCTCACCTGAGCCCAGCAGGTCAAGGCTGCGATAACCATGAGTGTGCCACTACCCTCCAGCCTGGGTGACAGAGTGAGACTCCAACTCAAAAAAAAAAAAAACCAAAATCCCAACCAAACTGTTCCACTCAGTTCCCACAGGACATTGCCACCTCCACTTCCCTGTCTAATGCCACCCCTTGCCTAATGCCACCTCCTCTGAGTGAATCATCACTCCAGGCCTCTCTGACTGTACAGATGCTACCCATTTAAACACCACCTTTTCCTTGAAAACCTTCCTGGACCCACCAATTCTTGATCCTTTCCCTCTTTGGCATCTGAGTCACATGGTTCCCCCCATCTTGGTATCCAAGTCCTCTTGATCATCTTTCCCTCCACTTTCTTGAACCTACGATAACCTCCATATGCACTACTACTCTGGGTGCACAGGTTTCCCAGGCCCTCCCTGTCTGACAGCTCTGCCCCAGGACGGTACCCCAGCCTCACACCACAGGCCTCAGCCTTGTGGTTTGGTCCCTCATTGCCTGCATCCCTGGTGCTACGCTAGGTCCTCTATCTCTAGTCACGAAGGGAATGGGGCCCCTGTTCAGCTACCTCACTCTCCTGCCACTACTATTGACTCTGCATACTCTTCCCTTCCAGTATGTGTCTTGTGTGTCCGGCTACTTACCTTAGCCTAGGAAATGGCCTCAGGAAAAAAAAAAAAGCACGGCATAACTCTACTGTGATGCCTTTAGGAGTCTAAGTAGAGCACCACAATACAGTTGGACCTTAGAGGCACGATGCTAAGTAAAATAAGTAGTACTCAAAAGGAAAGATATTGTATGATTCCTCTTACACCAAGCACCTAGAATAGTCAGAGGCATAGAGACAGAAAGCAGAACCAGGGGCTTGGGAAGGAGAAATGAGGAGTTATCGTGTCACGAGTTGCGTCTCACTATGGGATGAAGAAAAAAGTTCTAGAGATGGGTAGTGATAATTGCACGACAATGTGTACATTCACATTGCCAGTGAACTGTACACTTTACAATGATTAAAATAGTGTATTTTGTTATGTAGATTACATCACAATAAAATAAATGAATACTTTTTTCTTGAGTTAGAGTCTCACTCTGTCAGCCAGGCTGGAGTGCAGTGGCATACTTATGGCCACTACAGCCTTGATCCGCTGGGCTCAGGGGATCCTTCCACATCAACCTTCCAAGTAGCTGGAACTATAGGTGTGTGCCACCACGCCCGACTAATTTTTTGATTTATTGTAGAGATGAGGTCTCATCTCACCAAGTTCCCAGGCTGGTCTTGAACCCCTGAGCTCAGGCAATCCTCTTGCCTCTGCCTTCCAAAGTGCTGGGATTATAGGTGGGAGCCACTGTCCTCGGCGAAATAAATGAATACATTTTTAAAAAAATTGTTCAAACCAATATAGCACTGAGAGTTTGGCAGAAAACCAAAATGGAGATCTCCACCCCACAGCATTTGCTTGAGATTCCTGACTAGAAGGGCTACTAACTCCCCCACCAGGATTTCCTAAGACTGAATATTTGCTCTGCAGGCACCTTTGGTCTTACTCTAGTTTAGTCTACTCTGTGACCTGACTCTGAACTATGTTACTTTAAAATCAAGTATGTAAGCAACTCGGAGCCAAGTTACTGAACAAATATATTTCACTGAAGTGTTGCTTCCTACTCACCATCCTACGGTTTGATTTTCCCACCTCTGTGGTCTTCACGCCCCATGAACTCAACCTCATTTGCTCCCTGACTCATGAGCACGTTCTTCCCACAAGAGAGGAACTAATCTCCCGCAGTGTCTCCATTTGCCTGCCCATCTCAGAGAGGCACCACTGCCAGGCTTAGCATCCTTTGTCCCCTGTGCAGCCCTCTACAGCCTCCCCAGAGATCCTGTTGCCATAACCTCTAAATGCATTTCCCTTCCAACTTCCAAGGCTCTTCATCAATGCTTGAGTTTCCCACCTCATAATGTTTCCTTAAATGATGTACCTCCCTAGAAGGCAGAGGCACTGTTTTGTGTGTCGTTATGTTCTTTGCAGTACCTTTGACTATGCATGTCACAGCTTTTTGAAATATGACTAGAAAGTCACTTAGATATTTTCAGGAATTATATCATAACACCTATCCAGAAAAAAAAAAACTTAGTTTTAAAATTACCCAATTTCTTTAAGTATAAATCTATTTACTATTGTTGTATTTTTCCCATTTTCCTGAGTTCCAATACATTTCAAGCAAACTGTTCTCAGAGTCCACCGAGTCCCACTGCAGCACCTCTCAGTACAAATCAGAGACTTAACATGGTGTCAGTTGATAAATCCTGCTCACTCTAATGAGAATTTCTAAGATGATACCATTTGAGTCCTGTACTTCCATCCTGTAATTCACTTAAATGCCCTTGATAGAGTTTTATTTAATTTCTCAGAAGCATGGTTCCCTAGGAAATTCTTATACTTTGGATCATGCTATTGATCACGATTGTGAAAATCGTCTGAGCACTGTCTGCTCAAGTCTACCTAGGCTATAATTCATTATCAAAATTCATCAAAACACCATTCTCCAGTAGAAGAAATCAGGACTTCTTAGAGAAATGCTGATTGTGTGGCTGGGGCAGGAGAGATACAGGATGAACCCAAAGCATCTTGTAGTTCAAAACACAAAAGGAAGATGGCAGTCAGACGCACCCAGCAGCCAACACCAAAGATCTCTCAATAGCCAGAGCGGGTTATAACCCAAAGTATAAAATAAATACACATGGATATAAATACGATACGATATAAATGAATGAGTAATTCAATCAATCAATAAGGGAGAAAAGATTAATCTTTCTTAGCTTTAATTAATTAAATTTGTTTATTTCAAATAATATATGTAAATACTTTCCCTGTCAGGAGGTAAAGATTAATTCTCCACAGCCCCGTCCCTCTTGAGTTTGAGGAAGAGTTAGTGACTTCCAAAAAAAAAGAAGTTGGAAATAGAAGAAGAGTAGCTTTACAAGAGAGAAACCTGACAAACGTCAACTGATAATGTTAAAATCATCAGGATTAATCACGTTGAGCCCAAGTAGTCCTGATGATGAGAAGGGTGTTTCTTTCCAAGTGTGTAACTCCAATCTAATCATGAGAAAAACATCAAATGCACACAGATTAAGAGATTTTCTACAAAATACCACAAAACTACCCAGATCATGAAAAACAAAGAGAGGCTGAGAAACTGTCACAGACCAGAGACAACTAAGAAATGTGACAGCAACATCCAGATTGGATCCTGAGAAATTCTGTATATATATATTATATATACATTATATATGTTATATATATATTATGGGGAAATTCATTACGTATAGTACATGGAATTATATGGACTATATATAGCATATGAAAATTCATTACATATAGTACATGGAAATTCCATATATGGAGTATATGTATAGTATATGGAAATTCATCACATATAGTAGATATGGAAATTCTATATATGAGTGTATATATACATATATATATGTATATATATATAGTATATGGAAATTCATTTCATACATATGGAAATTCTATATATGGAGTATATATAGCATATAGAAATTTATTACATGTAGTACATGGAAATTCTATATATGGAGTGTATATATATATATATGTGTATATATATATAGTATGGGGAAATTTATTACATATGGTACATGAAAATTCTATATATGGAATATATATAGTATATGGAAATTCATTACATATAGTACATGGAAATTTTATCTACTGAGTATATATAGTATATGGAAATTTATTACATATGGTATATGGAAATTCTATATATGGAGTATATATAATATATGAAAATGCATTACATATAGTATATGGAAATTATATCTATTGATTATATATAGTATATAGAAATTTATTATATATAGTACATGGAAATTCTATATATGGAGTATATATAGTATATGGAAATTCATTAATATAGTACATGGAAATTCTGTACTATCACTAAGGGAAATGGAGTATATGGAAAAGAAAAGGTGTATATGGAAATTCTGTACTATATTTACTCTTTCTGTAAATCTAAAATTATTCAAAAATATGTGATTTTCAAAAATTCGTATCCTCCCCTGTCACCTTTAGAAACAAAGGATGTATTGACCCTACTCATGGGAGAGGTCATTTTTCTACCCTGGACTTACAAAACCAATACCACAAACTCATGCCCATCTCAGTATGTGGCTTGATACTCTTTTTCTGTTCTTTCATGACAGGATTTTTAGGTCTTTATTTCCATTTCCAAGCAACAGAAAAGAAATGGCCCCTTGAAATTTGTTTCTGGGAAGTGATCACCCAAGATTCTTCTGAAAAAGCCAGCAAGTACAGAAATGGTTTACAAAATTCCAAAATTTACTAGAAAATAATACAAGCTAATTACTGCCTGAACCGATTTAACAATTCATTCAAAATGGATAACCAAACATCACACGAAGATACAGCTGAAGTTAATTATATTTCAGTCTATCAAAATATACTTAATTAATCCAAGAATAGTTTAAATGACTATGTTCTTTTTTTGTTGTTTATTGTTGTTTATATTTTTGCTTTCTTTCATATATATATAATCTCACAGCCAAGAGACCGTACTCTTTATGCTATTAGTTATTCATATGCTCTTTAATTTCCTTTAATAGTAAAACAAACTTCAAGTGGAAAAATGCAAGACAAGCTAAGCTAAAATAATTTGATATACCAAATTCCCAGGGCTGAAATTTTGAAATGTTTTGCTTGTCTATTATAATATAGTACAAGACAGTTCAAAACACTTTATCAAATATGATTGGCAATCCCAGAAGATTTCTATCATGTCTATGTCCACTGTGCTCTTAGGGAATAAAGTAGATTCAAAAGCATCATGAGATGGATCCCAAAAGACACTCACAGTGAGTCTGTAGTAATGCAGTAAAGAAGAAATATAACAGAATGTCTTATTTCCCCATGTCCCCTGAGATTGACAACTGTGAGATCTTCCTATCGATTGAAAATTAATGTAGGAAAAATGAGGAGATAGTCTGGCTCAAGGCAAGACTGAGGCAATAACTATATCTCCTAAACCATTTAGTAATGTGTAGAAAAGCACAGTCTAGACCAAAAAATCTTCTGAACACTCAGCAGGCAGTTTCTTACATAATACTTGCAATAGTAAATATGCTTTCTTTGGACAGTTTTGGTTCTTGGTGTTTCATTTTACTTGATATAATTCAAAGAAGCAGAGCCAAGGGTAAGAAAGGGCTTTTTTGCTTATTTTTCTAGATGGAAACAGATGTGTATAAGAAAACAATTCTTTGTGTGCTACTAATGTTTTGCAGCCACAGAGCTTAGACACGATTATATTTATCCATATTGAGGTCTAACATTTCAGTGAATAGCATTTCCTATTTAATTTTAAAACTTTCCTAAGCGGGACATTTTATATTGTCTTTTTTTTTTTTTTTTTTTGAGTTGGAGTCTCACTCGGTCGCCCAGACTGGAGTGCAGTGGCCACTCCCGGCCACGGCAACCTCAACCTGCTGGGCTCTGGCGATCCTTCCGCCTCAGCCTTCCGAGTAGCCGGAATTACAGGCGCGCGCTACTTCGCCTGGCTGTTTTTTGATTTATTGTAGAGATGAGGTCTCGCTGCCCAGGCGGGTCTCGAACCCACGAGCTCAGGCAATCCACTCACCTCAGCTTCCCAAAGGCGCGGGATTACAGGCTGAGCCACCGAGCCCAGCTATATAGTCTTCTTAAAAGAAAAATTTAGTCTTGTTAAAATTCCATTTTATTTTTCTTCCTTTAGTTGTAGGCGTAATCTCAAATTAGCTCTCATATTTCTAGGGTTGTCTTTCTACCACTCACTTCAGGAATAAACATAGTCACGTATTTCAACAGTGTGAATTACACTAATCAAAAAGATATTTACATGGAAATATAAGGAATTACTTAGTAAATAATGGTTTGATGTAAGCAAAATTATCTTTAAATCATACCGTATCTTCATAGACTAAAAAAAGTCAAAAATGAACCATAAAGATCTAGAGACCAGGCTCGGTGACTCAGTCCATAATCCCAGCACTTTGGGAAGCTGAGGCGAGTGGATTGCCGTAGCCCACGGGTTTGAGACCAGCCCGGGCAACTTGACGAGACCTTGTCTCTACCATAAATCAAAAATTTGCCAGGCGTGATAGCACACACCTGTAGTTCTGGCTACTTGGAAGGCTGAGGTGGAAGGATCACCATAGCCAAGCGGGTCAATGCTGGGGTGGCTGTGAGTGTGCCATTGCACTCCAGCCCAGGTGACAGAGTGAGACTTCAACTCAAAAAAAAAAGATCTAGAGGTAACTCTCTTTTCTTCTTCCTCTTTCCTTCTTTTCCAGAACAACTTGGTCATGAAGCCATTAGGTAGAGATAGAAAAGATAGGCTTTTCTTCTAGGACATGGAAAGTCATGGTGGCCCAGAGTGAGGAAAGATGAGTATCTACACCAGAGAAAGGATGGATGTTTGAGGCTGCCCAGATTTGAGAGCAGCCTGGCTTAGGCGTCAGAGCCTGAGTAGGATGAAGAAGGAGTCCCCATGATGGTGTCCAGCAGCAGTAGCCCTGCCCCTGCAGGGGAGACTGGAAGTGAAGAGGCAAAGAGGTCATTGCCACCTCTTTGGTGGTGGCAAAGGCAGATGGATGCTTATCAGATAATTGATCAAATAATTCAATGTATTAAGGACAATGAGATCTTGGAAGAAAATGAGATTGAACTCTGTAGTGACAGATTGAAAATGAAGATGTGTATGCAAACGCAATGATGTTCAGTACTATTGATACATATGGAAATAAGCATAGATGTGAAGGTGTGTATGTGTGTGTGTACAAATACTCCCCAGCTTTAGCAAGTAGAAACATCGATACCCCAAAAGTAATAATTGTCCCTAGCATACATATCTTGGTTTCTACATATCATTCTCTCCTGAGAGGAACCAGGGTTCCCTGGAGAAATGGCTGGCAGTAGAGTGCAGAAAAAGTACAAAATGATCATTAAAAGTCTTATTGTGGCAATAGAAAGTGCTCAAAGAATGGTGGGTGGCATGTCAAGAGGACAGAGAAGCCAGCTTACAGGGATCCAAGTCTCAAAATACCTCCCTATAAAATACTTACAGTTCCTATCTTTCACCTAAGTTTCTGTCAGGTTCTCTGTGTCTGTATCATCTTGCTTTTTGAGATTTCTTTTTCCATCTATTTTGCAAACCATTCCCTCTTAGGTTACACATGTGGAAAATGCCACCCCCTCACTTGTGGTTTATCTAGCCACTATCTTCATGGTATCTTTTGATAAACAGTCATTATTAATCATAACATGGTTAAATTTATCAGTCTTTTTCTTTATGGTTTGTACTTTCTGGGCCTTATTTTATAAACATTCACCCACTTCTAATTCATAAAGATAGCATCCTGTATTGTATCCTAAAAGTTTCACACTTTTAACTTTCACAGTTGGATCTTCAACCCACACAGAATCTCTGTTCATGTATGGTTGATGATGTAGAGAGACAATTCTTTTTGTTTGTTTGTTTGTTTTTGAGTTGGATTCTTACTCTGTCACCCAGATTGGAGTGCAGTGGCTGCTCCCGGCCACCACAGCCTCGACCTGCTAGGCTCTGGCGATCCTTCCGCCTCAGCCTTCCAAGTAGTTGGAACTACAGGCATGTGCTACCACGCCCAGCTCATTTTGATTTATTGTAGAAATGAGGTCTCGTCAAGTTGCCCAGGTTGGTCTTGAACCCGTGGGCTCAGGCAATCCACTCACCTCAGCCTCCCAAAGCACGGGATTACAGGCTGAGCCACCAAGCCCGGCTGAGAGACAATTCTTTCTTTGCATATAGATGACCATTGAACCCACATCATCTATTGAATAGTCACTCCCTTCCCACCTGAGGATTCCATCCCAACACCAGTACCACATGACCTTAATTACTGATAGCCTATGATATATCTTAATATCTAGAAAGCAAATCTCTCTGTTCTATTCTTTTTCTTTAAAGATATTTTGGATGCTTTTAGCCCTTTTCCCTTTCATATAAATTTTAGAGTAAATTCATTAAACTTGTAATTTTTACATATAATCTTTTTATGTTTAAACTAGAATTGCATTGTATCTATAAACCAATTTAGATATAGAGATGTCTTTACAGTATCCACTGTACCTGTCCATGTACATGGTATTCTACAAAGTAGTTAAACTTGTATACATATAATGATAAAAATGAAAAGACAGAAAAGTAAAGGAATTATTTCTAACTAATATGAAAATTCAAAGGCTTATATATCTAACATTTTTAAATCTCATACTAAAACACCCATGAGATAATGAGAAAAAACTTAATCAGATGATCCATAAGAAAGAAACAAAAATCAGAAATAACTATATGGGGAAATGCCCTGCCTCATTAATATTTAAAAAAAAATACAAATTTAAATTCCCACAAGATATGATTTTCACCCATGAAATAAAAAAGATGGTTTAAAATGCTGTAATGGACACATAAGCTTTAGTCTAAGTGGAAATCAACCCCTATCAGTGTGGGAGGTACAAGGCGGACTTGCTAACAACCCATTTGTTTGCAAACTGAAGAGTCTCTTGGAAAAGAAATATTTTAAGAAAGAAATTAAAAATAATGAGTTTAGCCTAGTAAAACAGGAGTTCTAACTGGTACAATCTGGTCTGTCTTTCAGATTTGTCTTTTAACTCAGTTCCCCTTATTGAATTTCTACAGAGGAAGGGAGAAAGGGCATCCAGAAAAAAAAAAGGAAAATAGAAAACCTAAAAGAGCAATTTTATTCACTTTTTTTTTTTTTTTTTTTTTTTGAGTTGGAGTCTCACTCTCTCGCCCAGACTGGAGTGCAGTGGCCGCTCCCGGCCACCACAGCCTTGACCTGCTGGGCTCCGGCGGTCCTTCTGCCTCAGCCTTCCAAGTAGCTGGAACTACAGGTGTGCACTACCACACCCTGCTAATTTTTTGATTTATTGTAGAGATGAGGTCTCACCAATTTGCCCAGGCAGGTCTCGAACCCGCGAGCTTAGGTAATACACTCACCTCAACCTCCCAAGGCACGGGATTAAAGGCTGAGCCACCAAGCCCGGCTTACCCACATTCTTATGGCACTGGAACACACTAGCATAGCTTCAGGCCTGTTGGAGTGACACACTGGGAGAAAGACACCCCCCTACACTTTGCACATAACACTCAGAAACTCCACACCTCAGCTACTAGACCTCAGTAAAGCTGGTAGGAAGGAGGGTGGGCGTGAGCCCAAGAGTGAAAGCCCCAGCCCTTTCAGAAACACTTGGTCACAGGGCTTAGGGAGAACTTCCACCAGCATTACAGTTCTTACATCAACCAGTATGGGGGGGAAAAGACCAATGTTGAATTTAGTAGTTTTTATAAGACCCCCTTTCTGTTCCCATAAAATTGTGAGTGCTGAGAGAAGCTAGGGTTAGATCGTTATTCGGTGTCAGCAAATGTGCCACAAGTCTCACATCCTTCTATACTATTCATTAAAGTGAAAATGAGAGCAAACTTTTTGGAAAATCATTTTGAAAAATATATCAGGCCGGGCATGGTGATTCAAGCCTGTAACCCCAGCACTTTGGGAAACCGAGGTGAGAGGATTGCCTGACCTCAGGGATCTGAGACCAGCCTGGGCAACTTGGTGAGACCTCATCTCTCCAATAAATCAGAAAATTAGCTGGGCATGGTAGCAGGCACCTGTAGTAGAAAAAAAAAGGAAAGGAAGGAAGGAAGGAAGGAAGGAAGGAAGGGAGGAAGGAAGGAAGGAAGGGAGGGAGGGAGGGAGGGAGGGAAAAATC
>NW_007247410.1:342865-397680 GCF_000164805.1 Carlito syrichta
AAAAATCAAGAGTATTTTTTAGCTTTTCAACCCAATACAGTAACTGTCCCACTAATACTCTTGTCCAATAGAATAAGTAAGGAGGCATATGGAAATGTGTATCCAAGAATATTTGTTGCAATATTCATTATAGGAAAATAAAAGTTCTAAATACTCAATCATAGGAGGAAGGTTAAATGAATTATGGGATGACTAAACAAAAAGTAGGTGACTAAATCTGATGCAGCCACATATTTTTTTAAAAATCCTTGATAGTGGAAAAACATAAGGTATCAAATTGGATGTAGAAGGATAAAGCTATAGTTGGATTTTGTTTTTTTTGAGTCTCACTTTATTTTATTTTATTATTATTATTATTTTTTGTCTCACTCTATTACCCAGGCTGGAGTGCAGTGGCAGGCTCACAGCCACCGCAGCCTTGACCTGCTGGGCTCAGGTGATCCTTCCGCCTCAGCCTTCCACATCTAACTGTTTTTATTTATTGTAGAGACAACGTCTCACCAAGTTGCCTAGGCTGATCTCAATCCCCTGGGCCCAGGCGAGCCTCTCACCTCCACTTTCCAAAGTGCTGGGACTACAGATTTGGACCACCATGCCCAATTTATGGTTGAAAATTTTTAACTGAAGGGTTTTTTTCCTTTTCTCAAATTATTCCTGTTGCCTTGTAACTATTGGACCTATATTGGATCCACCTATTGAATCAATTGAACCATTGACATCAGGAGAGGAAGAATCCTTTGCATGCTTGAATGCATTTTTATGCATTTTGAATGAATTTTGAATGCACAGCTGTCTTACCACTCTGTGGCAAAGCACCTTTGATACCTAAGAACTAAGCCATTGAGAAAGAATTGATTTTATTATGAATTAATAAAAAGGAGCAGGATCGGATAATAGAGGCAGAATCTAGAAGACCAGAGCGGAGAGATTACATGAGTTAATCACAGAATAGGAATAATGCATTATGTAACAGAAATTCAATGTCTTGCCTGGTAGGATGGAACAAGAAAAATGTCCTTCCTGGGTTGCAGGGAAGAGCCTGAAGAAAGAGAGAAAGAAGAGCAGAGGGTCAGATGTGGGAGGAGTCCCTGAGGGCACTGTCCTTCTTCTGGTCCCCCTTCCTGGGTTGGAAGGCTCTGTCCTCCTTCCAAATAGGGTTTATGATATGAGAAAAGAAGGTATTTTTGCTAGACTTCCTCCACAAAATCAGGATGGAGCCACTTTCAGAATGTCCACTCGTAATGTAGGGTGGCTGAGACAGAACTGGGTTGGGGACCCTGGGAGAGCCACCTGCAGGTCCCCACAATTCCCAGGGGTCCTTGAAACAAGTATGGCGGAGAACTAGGGACAGGAAGACGGCTGGTTTGCTGGGGAGGAGGAGGCAGGGGGAGGAACATGGCAGAGGACCAGGAGGCCCCACACTAAAACCAGGGGCAGCTGGTTCTCAACAACAGCAGGGGAGGACAACTCAACTCCCGGCAACAACCTGCACTGCACTGCCCCATGTCCGGAACATTCGCATGACAAGACTCATACACGTTAGGACTTCACAGCCTGGAAGGAATGGAGGGTCACAAAAATATGGGGTACCCTTGTTCACAGAGGGTGATAGCATGAGCTGCCTGTGTTCCCAAAGACCACTGTAGGAGGGAGGAAGGTGGGGTGGAAAGGAAAAACTGAGGGAAATGAACAGCCCTGAGCAGGAGTCAGAGCTTCGAAGGTAGTAATCACCTCGAAGAAAGTGTGACACTGAACTGGTAAGGGATTGACTTCAGTTACAGAGAAATTTAAAATTACTCTTTACTCCTCCAGGATATGGTTGTAAATTTCAAAACTTGAGCCGGGCTCGGTGGCTCAGCCTGTAATCCCGTACCTTGGGAGGCTGAGGTGAGTGGACTGCTGAGCCCGCGGGTTCGAGACCCGCCTGGGCAACTGGGCGAGACCTCATCTCTACAATAAATCAAAAAATTAGCCGGATGTGGTAGCGCGCGCCTGTAATTCCGGCTACTCGGAAGGCTGAGGTGGAAGGATCGCTGCAGCCCAGCGGGTCGAGGCTGCAGTGGCCGGGAGCAGTCACTGCACTCCAGTTTGGGCGACTGAGTGAGACTTCAACTAAAAAAAAAAAAAATTTCAAAACTTGGACATCTATAAACAATGATGGCCCATCCGGTATTTATTTTATCTTCTGAGAATAGCAGCTCTGAGTATCTGCTACAGAGCTCCTGCAGCTTCCTACATCCTACTCTTCCAAGGTCTGGATGTTTTTTGCTTCTGTAGCCTGCCAAGAAATTCCTTTCCTTCTTTAAATTTGAAACTGGGTCAGTTTCTGTTATTTGCACTAAAGAAGCCCAGCTGATATAAAATATATAATCCCAATTTTGTAAATACACACGAGCACACTGGCATGCACGTGCACCCACAAATGTGGAAAAAGATTAGAAGGAAATAAATGAAATGTTAATAGTGATCATATCTGGGTAAGAGGATTATAACATACTGTTATTTTCCTCTGTGTTTCTAAAATTTTATTCTCCATAATGTATATGTATTATATTTTAATTCTGAATATGGAAAGATAGACACATTATCCGTAATGTCCAGCAAAACACCATCAGAAAGCTGATTACACTGAAAAGACATGGCACAGTCTCTGTCCCTTGAAAGCCCAGGCAAGCCAGCAGGCGTGGTGAGCACAAGCACTGTGGGGCAGTGTGGTGTAATGGAGAGAATATGAGACCAGAATTTTAGCTCTGACTCTGCCACTAACATGCTATGTAACCTTCAATAAGTCTTTCAGCATCTCTGAGTCTCAAGTTTCTTCATTTGTAAAATAAAGGATTAAACTCTGTAGCCAATTCCAGCTACTCAGGAGGGTGAGACTGAGGAGGCTGAGGTAGGAAGATAGCTTGAGCCCAGGAATTTGAGGCTGTAGTGTACAATGATTGCACCCATGAATAGCCACTGCACTCCAGTCTGGGCAACATAGCAAGACCCCATCTCTAAAGCTACATAAATAGATAAATAAATAAATTCTCTATGATATCACAGAGGTCACTGACCTGTCAACCACCCCCTAGCTCAGGTTTTAGCTCCCAGCGTTTCTCAGATAAATACATGACAAGACAGAATGTTCTGTTGATGCCAGCCAAAGTCTTAATTTTCAGATAACTTTCAAGGGAACACAGCAGATACTGCTTGTTTTGCTTCTGAAATGGAAACATAACAATGTCACTTTGATGCTTGCCATCTTGTTTTCACACAGTCTCTGTCAGAAGGGACAGAGGAAGGTCACTTGACAACCAACCATTGCCTGTCACTGGAATGAGAGTGCAGCTAGGGCTTAGCTCTGGCATCAGCCCCAGACCCAGCCTAAGAACCCAGATACCATCGCACTGGAGGGTGCCCTGAGCACACTGTCTTGTCGTATGGTTAGTCATCGGAGCCACAGAGGGAATCAGCGAAAGGCAGTTGTGTCACTGCTGCCTCGATCCATGAGCCAAGGAAGCCCAAAGGGATGAGGTGCAATAGCTCACATCACATACTCAGTCTGAACAGGCAGGGGGACCCAGATAGCCCTGAAGTAGGTACACATGGAAAGGTATGTAGGAGCTGCAGGAGTAACAAAAACCAAACTAGTGACTTCTACATCTGTTCAAAACCAAACATGACCTCATCAAATGCATTTCTCAGCTATTTTTTTCTTCTTCCGTTCCTATATCCCTGTCTTGCAGCTTCCTCTGGGAATTTTCTTCCTCTCCCTGTGATATATAGTATCTGAAAGTCCTGCCTGGCTTGCTGGGGACAAATTTCCCATGCACCAGAGTGATACATACACCATGGCTCACAGAGTTCCAAGGAAAATGAAAACCTTGAAACCTTCAATTCTATGTAATAAAAATCTACTGCCCTTTTTTCTGTTTCGAGCCTGAGAGAGAGAGAGAGAGAATGGAAACGAAATGGGTAAGCTATTCCAAGAAAAACTTAAATTTTTTAAACATGAAGAAAAGAAGAATTAAATTTGAATGCAGAAAAGATACAGTAAAGCACACTTGCAACCTTGGCAAGTACACTTAGGGGAGTGTAAAGCGAATTAGACTGTGGGAGTCAAGTCCTGTCCAAAGAAAACAGGAACAGGAGTATTTCAAGATGGGATCTGAAGAGATGGAGTGAGTCACCAAGAAGGGAAAAAAGAACAGAAAACACCGGAAGACAAAGTCATTCAATTAAAACACACACACACACACACACACACACACACACACACACACACACACACACACACACAACTAGCAGTAAGGAAGTTTAGAAGAAAAAGAAACAAACTCTCCATAGTGGTTTACTCCGGATATTTCCAGTAAAAATGTCATTTAAACTAAGACTGAAGAAAAGCAAAGAGGAAGAAATAGTAACTGTCTCTTTGCCCAGTTTAGTGTTGCTGTTGGGGAGGGTGGGAACGTGGGAGGGACTGAGGAATTCCAATAAGCAGGCTATCACCCCCAAAGAATGCCTGGGACAGACGGGTTTTTTCCACAAGAGATTAAGTCATTATTCTTAACCCAAGAGGTCATGGATTGTCTTTCTGGTGCTTACTGGTATAATCCCTAGGAAAATAATTTTCTAATATGAAGTAGAGAGTAGGAGGTAACACAGAGAGGATAAAGATTCCTCAAATTAAAAACAAAAAGGCACTTACATGGTTTATGGTTTAAAAAAAACTTTGAGGGTAAAACAACACTGATTCTGCAGATGAGGCTGACCTGACAAATTTTATTTTAGAGACTGCCTACCAACTATTCTTACTGGAAATGCAGCGGCATAGGAAGCCACAAACATCTTCTAAATAGTCATTTATCTCTCTCTTGTCAATTGCTTCAAGTCACAAACATCGTTTTAATTTAGTGAATCAGTGTCCCCTCTCACACTCTTCCTTTTCAAATATTTTACCAAAATTAGTGAGCAATGTAAGCTGATATAATAAACAGAGTTAATGTTAATACAAAGAAAACTAAAATCTAGCCACTTTAAGAGAAGTATAATTTAGTGCTGTTAAAAAAAGACCGTTTATACTTTGCTGCTAAATGGGGATTTCTGGTAGCAGGTTCATCTGATAAGCTGCAGAAACAATAGTTGTATTGAACTATGGAAAGGAAGTTGTTATGACCGAATTGCTTCCTGTGGTGAACAAAGGACTTTTGCTGACCCAGCAGCATGGTTACAGACACAAGCCGGCAACACTCTTGTCTTTCAAAACTGAAAGTTGGCTACTTTATTTTTAGTTTCACAATTTTACGATTTCAAAAGAAAACAAAATCTTTAAATTTGTTTGCTAGGGAGAAGTTTGAAATGGAAGGGGGAAGGGGAGGCAGGGCAAGAAGGAAGGAAGCAATGGTATGGCCATGTTTCTGAGTGTTGCTTTTTTTCCTACATGAAGCCTTTGGGTAATAAAGGAGCTGAAAAGTATTACAAAGCCCACGCATGTAGCCACATAAGGCTATGAACACAGAGACAAGGCCCACAGGCCAATGATACAGGGTTTTGAATGAGTGCAAGGATTTCTTTAACAAACTTTTTTTTTTTTTTGCAGTGGAGTCTCACTCTGTCGCCCAGACTGGAGTGCAGTGGCCGCTCCCGGCCACCGCAGCCTCGCTGCTGGGCTCCAGCGATCCTTCCGCCTCAGCCTTCCAAGTAGCCGGAATTACAGGCATGCGCCACCACGCCCGGCTGATTTTTTGATTTACTGTAGAGATGAGTTCTCACTGCCCAGGCGCGTCTCAAACCCGCGGGCTCAGGCAATCCACTCACCTCAGCCTCCCAAGGCGCGGGATTACAGGCTGAGCCACTGAGCCCGGCTAAACAAACATTTTTAAAGGTACAGTCAATGTATTTAGTTAGAGGATTGTGTCCAGGGAATGAATGTCAGGAAAGATGGGAGACTTTCTCTTTTCTTCTTGTCCTTGGTGTGAAGAAGACCTTTGGGAAGACAGAATCAAAAGGGCATTTGAGTGAGCATGGGAGAAGCCTGAGTCAGGCGTGCTGTCCCCTGAGAACCTTCCCCAAAACCCACAAGTGGTGTTAAGGCCATGATGGAAAGACCTCCAAAGAATTGCTAAAGTAGCATCTGAGGTGGCTTTCCAATGACGCAGTGCCGGAAATAGAAGATGAAAAGCACATGTGTTGATAGGGATGTGCCTAAATGAAAGCAAACGTGTGTTGCATTTTTCATGGTGGACAAATGATGGGCTATCAGGGAGGACTAAGGGAAGTCCAGGGAGCAGCAAAAAGACCCTCATGGACAGGAAGGAGAAGAAAGATATTAGTGGGAAGAGGAAATACATTTTAGTACTTTAAACATTTATTTAGCTTCAACTTTGACCAGGGACATTTTGTCTTAGTGCCTAAATACATCCCATAGAATAAGCACCAACTTCATATTTTACAAAATTAGTCATACATGAGAGAGAACCTAGATCATTCATCCTTTGAAAGTAAAAGCAACCCACTGCAAGAGACCTGGCTACATAATCCGCAAGGCTCAATACAAAAATAAAAATGCAGGACTACTTTTTCGAAAACTGCTGAGAATTTCAAGACGGTAACAACAGAGCATTAAGCAAGCAAGGGGTCCTTCCAGGCACAGATCTTACATGATCACACAGGTCATATGCCCACAGAGCCCACAGTTAAGATGAAATTTGAAAGGATTCAATAAAGCATTTTGGAATAAAACCTCCCAGATGTAAGCTCCCACTGTAAAAGTTCAAGAGGGAGAAGTGAGCGCTGAAGTCAAAAGATCAGTTATCCTTGACTTTTCTATGAGCAGTGACAGGCCTAGCTGCCCTTGGGACAATTTCTGATACTAATAGGTTTAAGATTCCACTAGACACAATCAGCACACTTCAAACAATGAGACAGTTTAGAAGGATATTCCACACAGCTCTCCAATGTGGGAAAGGTTACAAGTATGCTCTGAATAGGATTGGCTCCTTTAAAATAACTTTACATTTTTGTAACACTGTGAGGCCCAACTAAATCTATGCTTTCACTGTGATGGTTTAGCGATTTCAACTGAAGAGCAAAGTGAAAATATTACTGGTAATTCACTGCTTATTTCACAGAATACTAAAAATACCAGTATAAATGTAGCATTTTATTTTAAAGTTTAAAAAAATCTGTAAAATTATATATTTAAAATATACAAGTTTATAAATATATTATGAAACAGCAAATAAAAATAAAAACTGTAATTTTAGCCATACCTACTCATTGTAATAGGAACTATCCAAAGATTCAATTAATACAAATAAAGTGTTCAAAATACAGTTTTGTGTTGTTTAACAACAGGGATATGCTCTAAGAAATGTGTTATTAGGTGATTTTGTCTTTGTGTGAACATCATAGAGTATACTTCCACAAACCTAGATGGTTTAGTCTACTACACACCTAGGCTACAAACCTGTACAGTGGCTGGGCATGGTGGCTCACACCTATAAGCCCAGCACTTTGGGAGGCTGAGGTGAGAGGATTGCCTGAGCCCATGGGTTCAAGACCAGCCTGGGCAGCTTGGCGAGACCTCATCTCTACAATAAACCAAAAAATTAGCTGGGCATGGTGACGTGTGCCTGTATTTCCAGCTACTTGGAAGGCTGAGATGGAAGGCTCACCTCAGCCCAGCAAGTCGAGGCTGTGATGGCCATGAGCGTGCCACTGCACTCCAACCTGAGTGACAGAGTGAGACTCCAACACACACACACACACACAACCTGTACAGTATGTTACTGTACTGAATACTATAGGCAATTGTAACACAATGATGTCTAAATACATGTAAACATAGAAAGGTACAATAAAAATATGGTATAGAGGACAAGAAATCGTTCACATGTATTGATACCATGAATGAAGCTAGCAGGACTGGAGGTTGCTTTGAAGGAGTCAGTGAGTGTGACGGCCAAGGACACTACTGTATACAGCTATAGACTTTATAAGCTCTGTACACTTAGGCTACACTACATTTATTTTTTTGTTTGTTTGTTTGCTTGCTTGCTTGTTTGTTTATTTTTTGAGTTGGAGGCTCACTTTGTTGCCCAGGCTGGAACACAGTGGCATACTCACAGCCACCCCAGCATCGACCTGCTTGACTCTGGCGACTCTTCTGCCTCAGCCTTCCAAGTAGCCGGAACTACAGGCATGAGCTACCATGCCCAGCTAATTGATTTATTGTAGAGAGGAGGTCTCGCCAAGTTGCCCAGGCGGGTCTCAAACCCACGGGCTCAGGCAATTCACTCGCCTCGGACTCCCAAAGAGCTGGGATTACAGGCTGAACCACCAAGCCCGGCAGCTATACTACATTTACAAAAAGAGTTTTCTTCAATAATAAATTAAGCTTAGCTTAACTTACTTTGTAAACTTTTAATTTTTTAAACTTTTTTACCTTTTCATAACAACCGTTTAAAACACAAACACATTGTACAACTGTACAAATATATTTTCTTTCTTTATATCCTTATTCGAGAAGCTTTTCCCACTTAAAAAAAGTTTTTTTTAAACTTTTTCATTAAAAACTAACAGTTATTCAGGAGACTGAAGTGAGAGAATCCCTTGAGCTCAGGAGTTCAAGACCATTCTTGGCAACACAGCAGACCCTGTCTCTTAAAAAGAAAGCAAAACTAAAGCACAAACACACATACTAGCCTAGGTTTTCAGGGGCAATAGCGTGCGTGGAGCCATTGTATTCTCTGATAACAATGCCTTCTTTACTGCTAACTTTTTTTTTTTTTTTTTTTTTTTGGAGTCAGAGTCTCTACTACCCTGGCTGGAGTGCAGTGGCAAGCTCACAGTCACCGCAGCCTCAACCTGCTGGGCTCAGGTAAGCCTTCTGCCTCAGCCTTCCAAGTAACTGGAACTACAGGTGTATGTCACCACGCCCAGCTAATTATTTTTTTGATATATTGTAGAGACGAGGTCTCACCATGTTGCTCAGGCTGGTATCGGGCCCCTAAAACCTTGAGGTTAAAATTACCAGTAAGAAAATTTCAGATCAATGACCAATTAGTAAATATTTCCATTTTGAGTCGGCATCATATGCCAAATAGCGTAACATAAACCAACCTCCAACAGTAACTAATTGTTCATTCTCTGCCAGCATCCAGCATGGGTCATGAGGTGGCCTAAGAATGGAGGTTCACACACAATGGAACAAGATCAAAGGACCCTGAGTCCCTGACATAGTGGAGGGCTGAACCAGCCTTGTACTCACTACTTCAAGACATTTGCAAGAGATGAGAAGTTATTTTTAGGCCACTATTATGTGGAGTTTTCTGCCACTCATAGTCAAATCTATTACTAGCTAATACAAAGCTCTATGTGGAAAGTGGGCTGTTTCAAACACAGAAATCTGAAATAAATGGCACTGACTTAATGAAAGTAGTTGGAATACTTTCCTAAGGGCTGGAAGGGCAGCAATCTTCACATCTTAACAAACCATCCAATAAGACAGGCTCAGCCTGTGATCCCGCGCCTTTGGGAGGCTGAGGTGAGTGGATTGCCTGAGCCCGCAGGTTCGAGAACCGCCTGGGCAGCGAGACCTCATCTCTACAATAAATCAAAAAATCAGCCGGGCGTGGTAGCGTATGCCTGTAATTACGGCTACTTGGAAGGCTGAGGCGGAAGGATTGCCGGAGCCCAGTAGGTCGAGGCTGCGGTGGCCAGGAGCGACCACCGCACTCCAGTCTGGGCGACAAAGTGAGACTCCAACTCAAAAAAAAAAAAAAAGATTCTTAGCTAGGGTGACTTGGAAGGCAGTCCGCTTGCTTATTAAGGATGTAGTACTTGGGAAAGGATTAGAAAAAGTCAGAATACCAATACTTGTTGGCTACATCAAATGCTTACAGACTTGACCCAGAGCTGGCCAGACATTAAGCAATGATGGAAAGGATTTCAGATTTGCTGAGAGAGGCCTGCCTTGCCTAGGTCTGCAAGCAAAGAAAACTAAAAATCTGACAAATTAGAACCTCCTCATATTTAAAAGCTAAACCTTCTCTCCCACAGAGAAGCAGGTTTTTGGTTTTGTTTTTGGTCTTGGTTTTATTGTTTGTTTGTTTTTGAGTTGGAGTCTCACTCTGTCACCCAGGCTGGAGTGCAGTGACACACTCACGGCCACCCTCACATCAACCCACTGGGCTCAGGCAATCCACTTGCCTCAACCTCCCAAAGTGCTGGGATTAGAGGCTGAGCCACCGAGAAGCAGTTTTAAGCAGCGTCTTAGAAACTGCAAGTTCCACATCCTCGCCAGCATCTGTTGTTGTTTGTTTTATTAATGATGGCCATTCTTACAGGGGTTAGGTGGTATCTCAATGTGGTTTTGATTTGTATTTCTCTGATGATGAGGCTGAGCACTTTTTCATGTGTCTGTTGGCTACCTGTATATCTTCTTTTGAGAAGTGTCTATTTTAAAGGGGATGTTTGTTTTTTTCCCTTCAGTGCGTTTGAGTTCCTTGTAGATCCTAGATGTTAGGCCTTTGTCAGATATACAGTTGGCAAATATTTTTTCCCATTCTGTGGGCTGTCTCCCTTTTCTCTTGATGGTTTCTTTTGCTTTGCAGAAGCTCATTAATTTGATGAGGTCCCACTTGTCTAGCTTATTTCTTAAGGTATTGGCTTTTAGGGTTCTGAATAGGAATTGGATTTTTAAAAATGTGGTACTTATACACAATGGAATATTATGCATCCATAAAGAAGGACAAATATATGAACTTTGCAGCAACCTGGATGGATTTGGAGTTGATCATTCTCAGTGATTTATCACAGAAACAAAGAACAGAGTTCCATATGTTCTCACTCATAAGAGGACCGTGAACAATTATAATGCTATAAGAAAGTGATTGGCAGTATTGGGAAACTGTCAGGGGAGAGGGGGTAGGATTGGCAGTTGAGGGAAACTGCTAAGGGCAGGAGGGGCATACCTCATCAACAAGGGTACCTGCATGATCAATATTTGAATATCTAACCCTGTTATACCCCACATCTTTATACTAAAAATTAATAAAAGAAGAAAGAAACTACAAGTTGCTGGTGCGGTGATCATGCCTGTAATGGGGTGACAGAGTGAGACTCCTACTCAAAAAAATAATAATAATAAAGAAAAAAGAAACTATAAGCTTACATGTGCCTTTCCTTACCAGGGCTGCTTAAAGAGATAAATATAAGATTTTGCATTTTTCAGCCCATTCTTTGCTTTAGGTGGTTTTATAGCCACTAAATCCATGATGAAAGATGGGCATAAGGAGGACTCAGAGGCTACTAATAAAGACCAAGGTACTCATGTAAAGAATTATGCCTAGGTGAGCATTTTGGTTGTGATTACTTACCTATGAAACTGACCAGTAGCAAATCGACTGGAAATTGACTAAATGATTGACAAAAATATTGACCAAGAATTCCCAAAGGCTTGCCTGCCAAAGGCTGTAACTATTTAAACTCCTAAATCACACTGAATATCTTAACCCGAACCAGCATAAAGTCATAAATAAGGTGTAGTATATTTCCCAACGCCTGTCTCTGCTGCAATCATGGAAGACGATAGATAAGGAAGAATCTCCAGAGGGGAGTGACTGGGCTAAAGAAGATTGTAGGCAAGGAATTTCCCCCGGTGGAGCAGAGGTACGTCTTCCAGTGGGTGGAGATTGGGAGGAGTCTAGCCCAAGCTTACTCCTCCCAGAGAGGACAGTGTTCCCAATCACTATACATTGGGATTGGGTGTTAGCCATTTCTATTTCAGCTATCCTGTCTATCACCATGGGAAAAGGAAAGGAAATAACTTACTCTTTAATTATGGGCTACTAGACCAAGAGGAGTCAATTATCGAACTGTTGGAAAAGGTTGCATATCATTCAGATTCTAGACTTTGATCTAACTGCAGCTTTGGAAGTGTCTCTCTTGGAAAGAGAGCAGCAAATACATTATTTATGTGGAAAAAGGATGTATACAGGTTACAGGTGGTCTTTGCAGACATAGGCAAAGGCTGATGACTGTACTTTGTAGTAGGCTCTGTAAAATCGAAACTCTTGGTTTTAATCTACTTGGCCACCTGACAGAAGAGCTACATTCCAAGACTCTCTCCCAGTGATAGACCTGGTCTTCAGCTTATATGACTAAGTTTTGACCAAGAATATGGAGATAAAAGAGATATTTCCAGCCGGGCTCGGTGGCTCAGCCTGCAATCCCGTGCCTCTGGGAGGCTGAGGTGAGTGGATTGCCTGAGCTCGCAGGTTCGAGACCCGCCTGGGCAGCGAGACCTCATCTCTACAATAAATCAAAAAATCAGCCGGGCGTGGTAGTGCATGCCTGTAATTCCAGTTACTTGGAAGGTTGAGGCGGAAGGATCGCCGGAGCCCAGCAGGTCGAGGCTGCGGTGGCCGGGAGCGGCCACTGCACTCCAGTCTGGGCGACAGAGTGAGACTCCAACTCAAAAAAAAAAAAAGAGAGAGATATTTCCATTTCCAGAAAGTAGCCTTACAGGGAAAAGACAGGGGAGACCCCAAAATACCAGAATTGATTTCTTAAAAATCGTATATTCTTACATGTTTAAACTTCAGTCACCTTCCAAGTGCTCTCCGCTGGATGCAATACACCTGTCGAGATGCCTTTTCCACTGTTCAAAACAGTTTTTGAACTCATCAATTTTTGTTGAGTTCTTTGTTTTACCTCTTCCACATCAGCACAACTTTTTTCCTTTGGGGACATTTTCATCTGGGGAAACAAATGAAAGGTCACTCAGGGCAAGATTAAGTGAATAGGGAGGGTGAGGCACAGGGGTCATAGTGTTTTGGAACAAAAATGGCTGAGCACTTAGCAGGTGTGGGCAGGTGCACTGCTAAATGACCTATCGTGAAATGGGCAAACACTTGAAAGAATCTCTTTAAAAATTTCACTGAAGTCAAACACAGCCTCTCACAACAATGCTAGCTGTTGCACCGATGGGATCCTAGAAACTTACCTAGCAAGAGAAGCCTGTACTACAAGGGGACCACCCTTCAAAAGATAATTCTGGTTTTTTTGGGGGGTCCCCCTGCATACTTCTGTTTTTCCTTGTCTTCGTCCATACTAACTGGAATGCAGATGTGATGAATGGAGCTGGATCAACTCGTCCAGACTAAGAAGTAACCTTGTAAGTGGAGACTGCACACCAGAAGCCTGGGTCTCTGATACTGTGAAGTGCTATTTATATCAACCTTGGACCTGTGCTGTTCCATATGGTAGCCTTCAACCATACATAGCCATTGAGCATTTGAAACATGGCTACCCCGAACTGAGCTGTGCTGAATAACATACACATCAGATTTTGAAGACTTAGTATGAAAAAAGAATATAAAACATCTTATTAATTTTATATTAATAACATGTTGAAATTATAACATTTTGGTTATTTGGGGTGAAGTACAATATATTGTATAATTTATTTTAACTGTTTCTTTTTACTTTTTTTGATATGGCTACTGGAAAACTTAAAATTATATATTGGGCTCACATTGCATTTCTCTTAGATAGCTCCGTTCTAGACTTTTATGTGAGAAAAGTCTCCATTCTTAAGTCCTTGTTATCTTGGATTTTTCTGTACCCACAGTTGAACTTAATTGAAAAAATTATCTACAAATTCACTTTAAAACTCTATCTCCACAAGTTTGAGACCAGCCTGGGTAGCCTGGTGAAGCTTCATCACTACAATAAATCAAGAAATTAGCTGGGCATGGTGGCATATATCTGTGGTCCCAACTACTTGGAAGACTGAGGAGGAAGGATTGCCTAAACCCAGCAGGTTAAGGCTGCGGTGGCCGTGAGCATGCCACTGCCCTCTAGTCTGGGTGACAGAGTGAGACTCTGACTCAACAAAATAAAAAATAAAACTCTGTCTCAAAACTCAGACTTCTCATCTGCACACCAGGTACATATACTCAAATGTCTGCATTTCTCCTTGGACATCCTAAAGGCATTTCCAATGTACCAGTCTCAGACTGAATTCATGACCTTTTCCTACATGCACTCTCATTGAAATCAGATTCTCTTTCCCTTAACCTCAGTGAAAATCACCATCATTCATCCAGTTGTGCAAGCCAGAAAGCTAGTTTTCCTTGAGACCTGCCTGCTCCTCATTTAGCATACCCAATCCATCATGAAATCCTAGAAGTTGAATCCAAAGTACCTCTCGATTGTACACTTTACTCCACCACCATCGCGACTAACCCAATCTTAACCACTTTAATTTCTTCTCTAGTCTAAGGCCATGGTCTCTTCATTGAGCTCCTTTATATCTAATATGCCGCCTTCCAATTTGCTCTTCAGGCTGTCATCAGAATTTCTTTTCAAAAACATAATCTGGTCATATTAGTCTTCATGCTAAAAATCTTTTAATAGCTTCTCAATGCTCTTAAGATAAAGACTAATCTTTTTTAAAGGACTCTAAGACTCTACAGGCCTAGCTCACATCTTCCTTACCCTGTACTCCTACCACATGGAAATAGGTCCTACTCTCTCATGCCACAGGGCCTTTGCTTACACTGTTCTTCCAGGCTAGAGAACTGCTTCCATCTGCTTCCTCCAACCTTTGTTCGCCTTGTTGACTTCCATTTATCTTTGTAAAGTCAGGAAATCCTTTTCTGGCCGCCAGTCTAGGTTAGTTTTCTTTGTTCCATATTCTCACAGAAACCACTTTTCTTTCTTTTAGACTACACTCTCAGTTTATAATTCTATATTCGTCGTTATGATTGTCTATGTCTGACCTTGAAAACTAGGGCTGTGTCTGCTTTGTTCTCATTGTATCCCAGTGCCTAGCACAGTTCTCCATAGAAAATAGGTATTCAATAATTATTGGGTGAAATGCTTAATATATTTTAATTATTATTTTCATTGATAAACATTTTATTTAAATATTTGGAATACAAAAGGATCCGCAGCATTGTAACATGACATTTTTAAGTATATGTAAACAAAATAATCTCCTCAAAAATGTTCCCCATTAAAGAAGAGCACATCAAAAAGAGAAAGAAAGGAAGAAAGAAAAAACAACATAAGTCACATTATACCTTAAAAGTCATGCCTCTGGGAAATTTTCAAGGCAGAAAATAAACAAACTTACAAGTAACCTATAAGTTATTATGTATCGATACCATTCAAGGTTAGCTTTCAAATAATTATGACTGCCTGGTGTATAGATTTAACATCTACTTCAAGAACAAGAAACTTTTCCCTGTAAATTTATGCTGACAGACATCTTTCTCTCAAACATTCAGAGCTTGTATCCAAGCTGAACAGTTCATTTGGAACTCAAGAGCAAACACATGTAGAACCATTCACCAAACCCCCTGCAGAATCTGGATCTCACAGCAAGATTTGATGGCATTAAAGCATGACAATGGACAGTTTTTTGTTTGTTTGTGTGTTTGTTGTTTTTGTTTTTGGTATGCTAGATCTATAAGGCTAATTGAGCACTCAGTATGCATCAGAATTCAGAATTTAAAAGATGCACAGCATTATTACATTTAGTGGAACTTTTGAAATCTTTAAAAAAACAAAATTCCAAACATCAGGGCTTGACTAACATTTAGTTCTCCCTCACATCCTACCCTCTGAGGTTCACATTCCTCTGTGCTTGTCCACTTTGGAGGCTGCTTTGGTATTACAGTACATCCTTACCAGGGCAGACAGGGCGGGGCAGCTAACACTGACAGTAAATGGTTTCTCCTGAAAGTGACATGCACCACCTATGCACATATTTCTGGGCTAATGCTAGCCTAACTTCAAGGAGGCAGGTGAGTGAAGTCCACAGGTTCAAGACCAGGCTGGGCAACTTGGCAAGATCTCATCTCTACAGTAAATCAAAAAATTAGCCAGGTGTGATGGTGCATGCCTGTGGTCTCAGCTACTTGGAAGGCTGAGGAAGAAGGATAGCCTGAGCCCAGCAGGTCAAGGGTGCAGTGGCCATGAGTGTGCCACTGCCCTCCAGCCTGATCAACAGAGTGAGACTCCACACACACACACACACACACACACACACACACACACACACACACACACACACCATTAAAGGGGACAGAGGATGGTTAAGAGACAGAAAAAGAAAAGAATATCCAGAACCTGCTTGCTGAGATGCAGTTTTCTGGGCTCTCTCACATTTCTGCACATCTTGAGAGAAGAGGAACTGACTTTTTTTTTTTTTACTGAACTATTTTTTCAAGGATGTTTATATAGTGAACAACCTTGGAAGAAGAAAGTATCTCTCTTTAGAGCAGAGGGCAGGTTTGTTTGCTGCCCCATGGAATTAAGAAAAGGTTTCCCTTTTTGGCAATGGTTGGGTAGGTCTGCTTGCAGACCCCTTAGAACTGACTGGGTCTTCCTATGCTCAGAGTCCCTCAGCAGTGATAATAACCCACTGCCTGTGCCACAGGCAACCGGGCTTCTGCACATCACATCCATGCGACTTGTGGGGCATGAATAGCAATGAACTTGAAGTTCATGCTGCCTGTCGTGCCATGTATAATTAAGTCCTTCATCTATGACCCTGGCATCTTACATCTTTTCCCAGTGTCCACAAAACTGTGGCAAGCTAACATTGGATGCTAACAGACATGGCTTTCTGGAAGAGAAAGGACGAGGTATTCTAAAGACCGGGTTGGGGTTTATGAGAAGACTCCCCAGGACCCAGTAGTAAATACCTAGTAGTGGTAGCAAGGGCAGATGGGAAGAATACAGGACTCCCACTGACCTCCCTGTTCATGAACGTTGAGAGTCAGAGCAGCAAGAGATGAGATTGTAACAAGTCACCTAAATGGTGTCTTTGTTGTTGCTTACTCTGTTCTGGAAGAAAAGAGATAGGATCAAGGAATCTCCAAAGCTTGAGAGAGGGCTTGGGGGATCCAAAAATATCAGAACTTAGTTTTGGTTGAGCCGTGAACAGCCACGGGGTTACTCAAAGTGGCAAGCAAATGTGCCTTGCTTACTGACATGAAGCCACTCTCTCCCTACACACCCCAAAATTCCTCCCACCATCCCTTCTGCCCTGACTTCAGCTGCTCAAAAGAAAGATAATTAAAGGCGAGGTCAGGGTCTCCCTGCCTACAAGGGGAAATAAAAGCTACATAGGGGCCGGTCACGGTGGCTCACGCCTATAATCCCAGCACTTTGGGAAGCCAAGGTGAGAGAATTGCCTGAACCCTGTGGTTCAAGACCAGCCTGGGCAACTTGGCAAGGCCTCATCTCTACAAAAAATCAAAAAGTTATCTGGGTGTGGTGATGCACGCCTGTGGTCCCAGCTACTTGGAAGTCTGAGGAGGAAGGATCACCTGAGTCCAGCAGGTCGAATGCTGTGGTGGCCATGAGCATGCCACTGCACTCCAGCCTGGGCACAGAGTGAGAAGACTCTGACTCAAAAAAAAAGTGACATGTGCTCTTCCAAGTATGCTAGAGCAGTGGTCTCCTTTTGTGGAAGACAATTTTTTCCAGGGAGAGGGAAAGGGCAGGAATGGTTTCAGGATGATTCAAGCATATTACATTTATTGTGCACTTTATTTCTATTATTATTACATTGTAATATGAAATATATAGCATCAGCACCTCAGGTCATCAGGCATTAGGTTCTCATAAGGAGTGAGCAATCTAGATCCCACATCTGCACAGTTCACAACAGGGTTCACGCTCCTATGAGAATCTAATACCACTGCTGATCTTACAGGAGGTGGAGCTCAGGCGACAATGCCATTGATGGAGAGTGACTGTAAACACAAATGAAGCCTCACTTGCTCACCAGCCACTCACCTCTTGCTGTGCAGACCACTCCCTAACAGGCCACAGACTAGTACACATCAGTGGCCAGGGCATGGGGATCCCTGTGCTAGAGAACTAAAGGAAGGTGAAGAACTCAAACTGCTATGTTCTGCTGGAGACAGACATCCAAGATGCCCATTCTGCCCAATTTGATAAGGGTAGGGGGTCAATCCCTCTGTGTCCCCTCTCACTGTGGGAGCTTTTCTGTCTTCTCAATAAATCCTGCTTTCTCATTTAAAAAAAGAAAAAAATGAGTAGGCGGTATCTAGATTCAGTTGCCAGGATTTGGTTGCAGTTTGCAATAAGGATGTGATGCTAATATGACCTTGTCTTCTAGGACGTCATCCACTCCTCACTTTCCTTCTACTTCTCTTTTTTTTTTTGAGTTGGAGTCTCACTGTGCCCAGACAGGAGTGCAGTGGCATGCTCCCGGCCACCGCAGCCTCGACCTGCTGGGCTCCGGCGATCCTTCCGCCTCAGCCTTCCAAGTAGCTGGAACTATAGGCACGCACTACCACACCTGGCTAATTTTTTGATTTTATTGTACAGATGAGGTCTCGCCAAGTTGCCCAGGCGGATCTCGAACCCGTGGGCTCAGGCAATCCACTCATCTCAGCCTCCCAAAGAGCGGGATTATAGGCTGAGCCACCGAGCCCGGCTCCTTCTACTTCCCTAAATGTCCCTCTGCTTTTTTCAGTGGCTGCTTTTCTTCAGACCACTTCTTAAATTAGAAACTTTTTCATTTGTTTTAGAGGCAGGATCTCACTCTGTCACTCAGGCTGGAATGCAGTGGCAGGATCATACCTCACTGTAACCTTGAAACTTCTGGGCTCAAGCGATCCTCCTGCCTCATCCTCTTGAGTACCTGTGACTACAGATATGTGCCACCAATCTTGGCTAGTTTTATTTTATTTTTTTGTAGAGATGGGGTCCTGTTATATTGCCCAACTGGTCTCAAACTCCAGGCCTTAAAAGATCCTCCCATTTTGACCTCCTGAGCCACTGGGATTACAGGTGTGAGCCACTATGCCTACTCAGAAACTTATTTTTTCTTAATTTTTACTTTTTTTTTTGACAAGGGTCTTACTTTGTTTTGGGGGGGGGTTTTGAGTTGGGGGTCTCACTCTGTCACCCAGGCTAGTATACAGTGGCTCAATGATCATGGCTCAATGCAGCCTTGACCTCCTGGGCTCAGGTGATCCTTCTGCCTCAGCATCCCCATTAGAGGGGACTACAGACACCACCACGCCCAGTTAATTCTTCTGTTTGCATGTTTTATAAATACAAATTCTGTCTGTGTTGCTCAGGTTGGTCTCAAACTCCTGGGCTAAAGTAATCCTCCCACCTCAGCCTCCCAAAGTGCTGGGATTACGGACATAAACCCAGTAAGGATCCTCCCACCTCACCTTCCTGAGCACCTGGGATTACAGAGGCATGCTTTCTGGCCTGGCCATAGAAATTCTTATAAGAAATAGGGAGAGGAGAAGGCAGGAAGAGGGAATGGTCATGGGCCTTTAAGGGGAATATCTGAACTGACATGATTAGAGATAAGGTGAGATTTTTATATTAATATTTTCAAAGTGTGGCATGGGTTAAAAATAAATGAGGGAACCTGTCTTAAGTAGTGATGTCTTCTAGGGTTTCATCTTAGTGGCCTGTTCCTTCTACATTTTCAGATACATGATTTCATCCCCATTCTAGAAACTACTTATAGGCTTATGGTTCCAAAATCTATATCACCAGTTCTAATCTATCAATAAGTTACAGACCAGCTTTTCCAAATGCTTGTCAATTTAGCTATCACACAGTATTTCAACCTAATATTTTTTTTAAAAAAAGGGCCAGGTGCAGTGGTTTATGCCTATAATCTCAGCACATTGGGGGACTGAGGCAGGAGGATTGCTTGAGACCAGGAGTTTGAGACCAGCCTGACAATGTAGCAAGACCTCGCCTCTATAATAAAACAATTATCTGGGCGTGATGCCATGTGCCTGTAGTCCCAGCTACTCAGGACACTGGGGTTGAAGGATCACCTGAGCCCAGGAAGAAGTTGAGGCTGCAGTGAGCCATGATCATGGGAGTGAGACTCCTGACTAAAAAAAAAAGACTGAAATGATCATTATATTCCTAAATATTCCCATCTTTCCTGTCACAGTTAATGGAATCAACTCATTCTAGAGTCCCTCCCTTTCTTAACCATCCACACCCAAATCCTGTCAATTTTATTTCAAATATATATCTGTCTATTCTTTACCATTTCTATAGCCACTACTTCAATTCAGGCTCTTATGATTTCTGTCCTAGACTACTGCCACATTATCCTTGCTTGTTTCTTCCCCATCACTCTCTCCTGCAACCCATCTTTTACAAGCCTGTCATGAGTATTTTCTTGCCAAACAGATCTAATTACAGCCTTCCCTTTGTAACAATTTCCCCTGAGGTCCCACTAGCTGCCCTGTGAAAGCCAAGCTCTCTGGGATGGGTATGGTGCCCTTCACAATGTAACCCCAAAATACTGTTCCAATTTCATTTCCTTCCACTCCTCACCACAACGCTAAGCTCCAAACCATGGTGAACTTCTCACATATCTTCTCAAAACTCTATGCCTCTGCACATTTTGTGCTTTTTCCCACAAATGCCCTTTTTTCCTCTTCTGTAATAGAGTACATTCCCTTTCTGTCTTTAAGACTATCCAAGCCGGGCTTGGTGGCTCAGCCTGTAAACCCACTCTTTTGGGAGCCTGAGGTGAGTGGATTGCCTGAGCCACGGGTTCGAGACCCGCCTGGGCAACTTGGCGAGACCTCATCTCTACAATAAATAAAAAATTAGCCTGGCGTGGTAGCACATGCCTGTAGTTCCAGCTACTTGGAAGGCTGAGGCGGAAGGATCTCCAGAGCCCAGCAGGTCGAGGCTGTCGTGGCCGGGAGCGGCCACTGCACTCCGGTCTGGGCAACAGAGTGAGACTCCAACTCAAAAAAATAAAAAATTTTTTAAAATTTTAAAAAAGACTATCCAAAGTTCACCTCCTCTGTCAAGCCATCCCTGACCTTCCTGGAGTCTACCACAATACTTATTTCTGTGTATTCAATTTCCAGGTTCACGTGTTTGCCTCTTCCACCGGACTGAATTCCTTATAGTAGGGATCACAGGTTTTCCATTTTTGAATCCTGACTGCTCAGCAGAATGTCTTGAATGTGGCTAAGTAAACACGTATTGACTTAATAACTTAATTTCTTATGTTGAGATGCGGTAAATGCCTTAGCCTGGAATCAATTCTTGACCAACCAAATGCTGGTGTGATGCCTATTTTGTATATTCTATGTTATATACATTTTGTTCTTTGAATTCTTCTTTCCTTGACTACCTTCATTTCAATTATTTAAGTGAACATAATGAATTATCACAAAAGAAATAAAACAACTTTAAATGCTGCCCCTTAATTAAATGGAAGATGTTGGGAAAAGACTACTGGCACTATTAGTCAAATTAAAGATGAGGAGCACCCACAGTTTATCCTTGCATCCCTTAGAGTTAGGAAAACTCAAGAATGTGACCATTTGACCAGATAGAAATGTATTACTACCCACAGCATCCCTTATGATATCAGGAAGCCCACTGATAAGATACAGTGACCGAATTTGTAGACTTCAAGGGATGATTTCTGTTCCTAAGATGATATTCTGTTCAGAGTATGGATTTCAGTGGTTTGAGCTGTCGCATTTTACTGTCCATTGCATTTTATCTGGTCACTGTACCAAACTGATCACACACCTCCTGTGCTGTCTCAGAAACAGGAGGGAGATAAGGGGCAAGAAACAACCCATGAAAAGATACGGGAAAGAGCAATGAAGATGTGTTTTTATATTGAATGTGACTTGCTCTGTATCCATAGGCTGATGAAATTTGAGAAAATCTGAGTTATCTGCATCAGCTACCCCAGCAAACTGCAAGTTCCTTGAAGACAAAGAATTTTTATCCTTCCCTCCTCTTCTCCAGGGAAGACATTCTGAATACACCTTTGTTGAATTGTCTTAAATGAAATAAATGCTTTCCTTGACAAAATTCTACATACTATCCTAATAAACCTTACTTACTTACTGTCTCATATAAAAAATATAACACACGTGCAGCTAAAAGAATAAAAGCACTTATTTTTACCCTCATGTCATTTTTAGCAGAAATATACAGAGAAATTCCTTAGGCAATCTCGAGGCAGAAGAACCTGCAAAGTAATTGCTGATTCAGTCACTGGAGATGAGGGCAGTTTATTTCTGTCAACTAAAGAGATAATACATGAAACAGGCACCCGAGAAAGGAGAAATATTTTTGTTTCACAGAATACAGAGCTGTGATTGCAAAAAGAATTAAATGCTGAGCATAGCAAAAATATGTTTTTATTCATGGAGTCATTTCAAGTCTCAGATGCAAAAAAGAATAACTAAATCAAAAGATAACTTGGAAAAATACCTCCCAGAGTCTTAAAATCCTTAAAACTTTAAATGTAACAATGTGAAAAGTGAGAACTATTTTTACAGCACTGGCAAGAAAACAGGTTATAAGATGTTCTTACAGTTCCATGCTCAGCCTGTACTCTGCTGCAACCGCCCGAGTTTATTTTTCTGAGTGGGCTGGGCAGTGAAACCCATAAGATTCACCCTCCGGGACAGAGTCATTTTAAATACAGGGTTCTTTCTACTCACCAGACACAAGAAAGCAGTGAATCATTCATCTTCTAACCAAAATTAAGTTGGCTAATTGCATGACTATCAACCTTGACAGTTAATGTTTACATTCAAAATTTGGGATAAAAGATAAAGGAGTTTTTAACAAAAGAACTATGAAGTGGACCATTAATGAAATTTGAACTGGAGTGAAACTAAATCTTTTTTTTTTTTAATGGCAATGGTAAATGTTTTAAAGATGTATTACTTCCTGTTTTCCAGTCTGTCTTTTTCTTGACCACAGCTAGTATAAGATATAATAATTCTAAAATAACAACCTCCCAAGTTATGTTATTATACTTTTACAGCCCAACCCAAGGCAAAATAAACATCAGTATTGAATTGTTCCCATGAACTGTCATAAGGAAAGACTGTTGACTGTCACTAAAAATGAGGACATTTTTTAAATCTAAGAAAGGTAGAATTCTGAGGCAAGATAGTTTTACTGCTAATATGTCAACCAAGATTTTGTCCAACTGAGCAATCACTTAATTAGGATATAATACCTCAAGAATTATACTGACTCTGGTAGTGATCATTTACAAACTACTCATACATTTGATGATATTTCAAAGGGGGAAATTTTTCATTTACTCAACACTGGCTGTTGTATTTAATAAAGTCAAAATGCTGTTTAGTTTCAGATAGAGGTTGGCGATTAGTATTTTTTCTTACTACAGAAGATGGAGGTGACTGATTCATTACAATGCTTTTTGTTTTCATATTAGTCAGTTGTCATTCAAGAAACTCAATATGTCATGAAGGGTGTAATACGAGTCATATTTCTGAAAATGAAATTGCTGTTTTCACACACTCCTTCTGTTGGCTCCTAAGTTCAGGCACTTTAGAGAATCATACTTCCCTAGGCTCAGCACCCTGACGCAGATAGAATCTAATAATATCATAATTTTTTTTTTTTTTTTTTTTTTTTTTTAGTTAGAGCTTACTCTATCACCCAGGCTGGAGGGCAGAGGTACGCTCACGGACACCTCAGCCTTGATCTGCGGGACTCAGGAGATCCTTCCTCCTCAGCTTTCCAAGTAGCTGGAACCACAGGGGCATGCCACCACACCCAGCTGATTTTTCTTGATTTATTGTAGAGATGAGGTCTCGTCAAGTTGCCCAGGGTAGTCTCGATCCCCTGATCTCAGGCAATCCTCTTGCCTCCCAAAGTGCTAGAATTATAGGCATAAGTCAACGTGCCTGGCCTAATTTCTTTATTCAAAATGGGCTTGTTTCCTTGATGCTAAATGGTTGCAACAAATTAAATACTTTATTATTTTATGTACCTCCAAGAAGCTCTTCTAAGCTCAGTCATTCTTTTGCAACAAACACTTGATTAGCTTACTGATACATACAGAGGTGAAACAAAAAGTAAGCAAAATGTGTATTTTAAATTATAACTGGTCATAATTTTAAAATTCAAATTAGTGCTCTCTTCAATTTTTCTATCAGCCTAGGTTGAAAAATTAAATATACAACAAGTAAATAAAGCACATTTATGAACCAACTCATTAAATTTAAGTCACATAAATTCAAGAAAGTGTCTTCTTATTTGATGTTTCAGAATTTTTCATCAATAAACAAGTTCCTGTGTCCCATCAACGTCAGTGGTAAAGATGAGGCTTTGTGCTTAGTATGCTGTCTTTCATCTTTGGCCTTCGAAACCCTTTATGGGCCTTAATTAATTCTCACCACACCCCTCTGAGACAGTTTGGTATTACTATACCCTCTTTATAGTTGAGGAAATGGAGACAAAGAGAGATTAGTATGAGATTTGTCTGTTGAGGTAGAATAAATCAGACACATTTCGTGTGAGTTACAAAACTGCTCACAGATAAACATGCTGTCAGTCTCTTCGTTTCTCTCTCTTATGGGTATCAATGTTTTAACATCCTCAAAAGAAAATGTTTCTTATTTTGTAACATAATTAAGTTGAATTACTTTTTCACTCTGAAAAAATTGTAGTGCCTTTTTGAGAATTTATTTCATTGCTTTTTCTTTGTTGCAAAATGGATTTTTTAAATGTGATTTAGACTTGTTGCAACTAAATGTACAAGTTGGTATCCAGAATAAATTAGAGCATGCAGCACTTATGATTAGATATAAAACTTGCAGGACATATGTCGTATGCTCTATCAGATCATTTATGGAAACATTGTAGGGTCCACAGAGGCCATTCACCCAGAAATCTTGATGGTAATAGTATTATGCTCAGCCTCATGAAGTGACTCAGGTTGGCTTGTTCAGGCTTGTGTTCTTTGTGAACTGAAGACCTGCCATAAACCCAGTTACAACTAGTTTCTCTGCTATTGCATTATGCCTCACGTTGACTGCTCAGGAAAGCCTGCATGACTTTTTTTTCTATTAGAGTTTAAGGACAGATGTGTGCTACTGAAGCCAAAGAGAGAAAAAGGATTTTTTTCACCCTTTTTTGTTGAGATGTCCCCAAAGTTTATTTCTAGGCCTAACCAAACTTAATGGCTTTGCTGTTCTACCCTTCACATGATTAATTACTTAAAAAAAAATAAAGCTATCTTTCAAAAATGTATATATATTTAAAATCCCAGAGTTATATTTAATTTGCCTTGTCTAGATGAAATAGGCAAATATTCAATTTGCCTTGTCTAGATGAAAATACTTACTGGGAGATATTGCTATTATAAGATTTATTCCAAATTTGGATTTCTTATGCTGTTTGGTCTTCTTATGATGCCCAACTCGATTAAAGTATATCCAGTCATGACACCAGCTAATAGTCTCTCTTTCACTCTCTCCTCCCACAATGAACTCACTTTTTTTTTCCATGCTCTTTTGAGTAATTGGTATAAAATCCTGTGCAAAGATGACCTTTCAGGAAAAAGTTAAAGGGAAGAAAGGCAAAGACATATCCTTTTAGTTTTGAAGCTACAGTATTAATATTTTAGGTTTCACTCTTTTTTTTTTTTTTTTTTGAGTCAGAGTCTCACTCCGTTACCCAGACTAGAGTGCAGTGGCCGCTCCTGGCCACCGCAGCCTCGGCCTGCTGGGCTCTGGCGATCCTTCTGCCTCAGCCTTCCGGGTAGCAGGAATTACAGGCGTGCGCTACCACACCCGGCTGATTTTTTTATTTACTGTAGAGATGAGGGCTTGCCAAATTTCCCAGGCGGGTCTCAAACCCGCGGGCACAGGGAATCCACTCACCTCAGCCTCCCAAAGCGTGGGATTACAGGCTGAGCCACCGAGCCCAGCTAGGTTTTACTCTTAACATCCACTCACCTTCCTTACACACAACCAGTCAATTTTTTATTTAGAGTATTACAAGTCATATGATTCCAGCAGTAAGCATTTTGTTTTAAAATTCTATAAAATTAATTACGGTAAACTTAAAGATGTTACATTTTATACCATTACTTTATATGTAAACAGACACACATACTTTAAGACAAGACTTTTCAATATAGTGAATAATTTACTCCAAGGTTCAGGGTCAGAGTCAGATGGAGGCCTATTGTTAGCCAATCTCAATTGGTGGACATTTTAAATATTTTCCAGAGTTCACCAATGTGTGCCCATACTGCTTGGATATGTTACCAAATAATATTTCCCTTTTGAGATGTAAATATGCTCTACATTCTCTCAAAGAACATTTTCAAAAGAAGTACCCATCTTCTTTCAATATTTATTGCAAATTATATAATAGAATTCTTGTTCAAAGATTTGGTTAGAATCAGTTGTACTCCCAAATATTTATTTTAGGGAGTAGTCAACCTGCTGGTTCTGGCTAGAAGCTTAAAACTAGGTCAGCTTTACCATTTGGAGCTAAGCACCATTCATCACTCTTATCTCTCCAACAGCTAATCTAAAGCAGTAAAGTAGTAATATATTGGCATTCCCCTTTTTAAGCCAAGCAGCAAGCCATAAACTTTGCTTTGCAAAACAAGGGGGGAAAATTGTGCAATAATCCTTGCTGACTTCAGGGCAGAAATCTTGGAAAATTATTCTCAGTTTAGAATAAAGAGCCTTGAGCAGCCCCCTCAGACCCCCTCCCACTATGGGAGCTTTTCTGTCTTCTCAATAAATCCTACTTTCTAAAAATAAAATAAGGAGGCTTAAAATTATTTTCATACAGTTAATGGATGATTTCCTGTGTAGTCCCAGGACATGACAGAGTAGATTTGAGGAGATGTGTAAGGAATAAGGCCTGTTTGCTGCTGGAGAGTCCATGCAGATAGAGAGCAAAGCACCTGAAATTCTACTCACATGGAGTACAAGCCCTTCTCTGTTTCCTAGGTGATTGTCACTTTCCGTGTACCATGAGTTCTTATGCTAGAACGTGATACATAATAGTTAGTAGTAGTGGTGGTAATATTTCTTTTTTGTTTTTTTTTTTGAGTTGGAGTCTCACTCTGTCTCCCAGGCTGGAGTGCAGTGGCATGCTCACGGCCACCACAGCCTTGATCTGCAGGGCTCAGGCGATCCTTCCACCTTAGTCTTCCAAGTAGTTGGAACTACAGGCACACGCCACCATGCCTGGCTAATTTTTAAATTTATTGTAGAGATGAGGTCTTGCCAAGCTGCCCAGGCTGGTCTTGAGCCCATGGGCTCAGGCAGTCCTCTCACCTTGGCCTCCCAAAGTGCTGGGATTACAGGCTTGCGCCCAGCCAAGTAGTAGTGGTATATTTCAAACAATCATTCTATCATGCCACAGTAGTTCAGACTCTTGTGTACTCTGAGCATATGTGAACTCAGTTTCAAAAGCTCTTTCATGTATTATTGAGAGTGGTTCTTCCAAGCTCCTCTTTCTTATCCACAATCAACACTTCATCTTGTTTCCCTTGTTAATTTACAGTGAACGAAAAACTGTTTTGCTGTTATTGGAGTCTGGTGTTTTTTTTTTTAAATGGAAAACTAACTGTTCTTCCTATGAATATATGAAGGAGAACTGAGAAAAGATGGTAGATTGATTAATAGTCTATGTAGGACATAATGACTTGAAAGCAGACAATATGATAGTGGATGAAATAGATAATAAAGAAAGATATTTATTCATCATAAAACATTTCTCCATGCCAAGCAGCATACTGTGGACTGGAGACAAGAGGCAGACATAGTCCTTGCTCTCAAAACACCAACAATCTAGTTGGAAAAAACAGAAACTCTTTCTTCTTTTGCAATTCTTGTTGACTCATTCATTTTTTCCCATTCTAATTTTTATCATCCTAGTTTGGACATCTACCACTTCTTTCTTGGATCACTACAATTCTCCCATTAAAGGTTATCCAATCTCTGGTGAATCTTCTTCATTCCATTCCTGTCTCTATTGACTCCTCCTTCTGACTTTGACTTTGATTGCATTACTATCCTGTTCAAAAAGTTAAAGAGTTAATGCTTTGAGAGTAAAGCTTTAATTCTTAGTTTAGTCTTAGCATTATGCTTCTCAAATCAGATGCCAGTCCACTCATCAACTTTACCTGCTGACCTATCCCCACACACACAGGAAGTTAAACTACACGGCAAATCATTCCCTGCATGCAAGACACACTTTCCCATATTTCTGCCTTGGATTACACCATTACCTGTGTTTAGAACTTCCTCTGTTGAGTTCCTACTCATCTAAGGTCACATTCATATGCCACTTCTTTGATGAAGCCTACTCAGAATTCCTCCAAGTGAAACTGATCTTTCTCATCTAATTGCTTTAAGTTCCTCTCTGTATCATTCTTAAGACACCAGTAAAATGTGGCCTTGTATTGTTATGTTTATTTCTTTCTTCCTTACAAAAATATGAAACCCCCATACAAGACTAGGTATGTGTCTTAATATACAGAGGGTGTCAAAAAAAAAAAATGAACACACATTTTAAGAGATGTTATCTATGTATTACTTTTAGTTTGTCGTAACCAGAAGTGTCTGGACACTGATGGTAGCCACTTTGAGCAACTCTTGTAATTGCAGAATCAAATGTGACTTGTATTCATCTTTCAATTTTAATAGTTTTTCCTTTCTTAAAACGTGTACAGGTTCGGTGGCTCAGCCTGTAATCCCAGCACTTTGGGAGGCTGAGGTGAATTGGATTGCCTGAGCCCGCGGGTTCGAGACCAGCCCAGGCAACTTGGCAAGACCTCCTCCCTACAGTAAAATTAAAAAATAGTTGGGCATGGTAGCGTGCGTCTTTAGTTCCTGCTACTCGGAAAGCTGAGGTGGAAGGATCGTTGAAGCCCATCAGGTCGACGCTGGGGTGACCGTGAGCGTATATGCCACTGCACTCCAGCCTGGGCAAAGGAGTGAGACTCCCACTCAAAAAAAAAAAAAAGTGTATACATGCTTTTGGCACCCTCTGTACTGAGCGCTTAGTAAATATTTGTGAGGTGTTAAATGAATACAGTGAGAGGAACAAGCAAATGTGCATGAGGTCAGGTCATATACATAGGTGGTGACACAGGCCAGAGAAAACTATGAACACTGTCCCAGTGGGCCTTAAATTTAATATGGAAGAAAATGATTTCATTCAAAATAGAATCTTGATTTATGGTTTCCCTATAAGAAACTTTGCATTTCTCACATAACCATTTCATTTATTTACAAAACATGGGAAAGATGAAAAAAAACATTGAGGTCAGTGGATGAACTAATTATGAAAATTCCAGGAGAGAAAGGGAATCAGAATATCTACAAGAAAAAAAGTGTTCAAAGTAGCAGCATTATTTGTACCCATACAATTAAATGACCAGCTTTATGTGAATATTTATCCATATTTGTCTTCTATGTCCATGGTATTTAGGACCATTTGGGACTGGAGTAGCTTTTCTGATTAGTCAATACAGTAATCCCCTTTATCCTTGGAGGATGTGTTCCAAGACCCCAGTGGGTGCACCAAACTGCAGACCGTACCCAACTCTATGCATACTGTTTTTTCCTATCTGATAACTGAGAGGACTTCTGAGTCTCTGACGGGATGATTACATTCCAGGCTGGAAGGAGCTGGACAGCACACTATGCAGAAGGGTGCACAGTTCAAGACTAATAAATGGTTTATTTCTAGAATATTCCATGTAATATTTTCAAACCACAGTTGACTGTGGGCAACTAAAACCACAGAAAGTGAAACTGACAATAGGGGGAACTGCTGTACATCTAATCTACTTATTTCTATTTTGCATAGCTTGAGGTAAACTATCTCCTGGCCATTGAAAGGTGTTGAATGTATGATGCTTTTAAAAAAGTATAAGTTGGGTGTGATGACTCACGCCTGTAATTCCAGCACTGTGAGAGACTGAGGTGAGAGGATTGCATGAGCCCGGGTGTTTGAGACTAGACTGGGCAAGGTAGCAAGATCTTGTCTCTACAAAAAATTTTTAAAAATTAGCTGGGGTGTGGTGGTGCTTGCCTGTAGTCTCAGCCACTCTGGAGGCTGAAGCAGGAGGATTGCCTGAGGCCAGGAAGGCAAGGTTGTGGTGAGCCCTGATTGTGCCACGGCACTCTAGCCTGGGCAACAGAATGAAACTCTGACTAAAAAAAAAGAAACATGAGAAAAGGGACTAAACTGTTAGTAGTAAAAAAAAAAAAAAAAGAAAGAAAGAAAGGAAAAAAAAAGTTGCCTCACCCAAAGGCTCTGTTACCCAGACTGGAGTGCAGTAACATAATCAGGACTCACCACAGCTCAACCTCCTGGGCTCAGGTGATTCCCCCGCTTCAGCCTCTGGAGCAGCTGGGACTACAGGCACACACCACTGGGCTGGGCTAATTTTTAAAATTTTTTGTAGAAACGAGGTCTTGCTATGTTGCCTACGCAGGTCTCGAACTCCTGAGCTCAAGCAATTCTCTTGCCTCAACCTCCCAAAGTGTTGGTATCACAGGCATAAGCCACCACACACAGCCAGCTTCAGAGCCTCTTAATTGCTTCCCCATGGAAGTCTTTCCCCCCCCTCTCTTAAGATATGGTACACAGTGGGAAAGGAGTGCAAGCAGTCGCAGAATGAAGCAAGTCGTGTAAAGAGCTTATTGCCTGTGACTGGAGAACCGCTATGGCACCACCAAATTGATCCCGTCCTTGCCCTCCTGGCTCTGCAGTGATGTCTGCATGATCTCAAGCAGGCTTCAAGGCATTGGGAGGACACCTCTTCCTCCTCCTCTACCAACATTTTAACATGAAACAGGTCAATATTCTTTAGACTGAATTCAGGCCTCAGATGCCTGAACAGTGTGTCTTTCCAGTATGGCAAGACAGCCTTGGGGAAGAATTCTGTGAGCATCCAAGGTCAAACTACTCTGGAGAGTAACACAATAGAGTATGTGCTTAGGCTTGTGGACCAATCTGCATTTATTCAAGTCTGAGAGGGCTGAGGAGGTTCAAGGGCCTCCCACACTGGAAACTGTGCTGCATTTTGGCATCCTGAGAACTTATCCAAACTAGGGAGGAAGTCTGAGCCCACAGATGGACTTCTGTAAGAATTCTTCTAGATGTCACTCCTGTGGAGAGTGCAACTGAGCACATGTGGCATCCAGATGGCTCCTGTATTCACTTGGAATCTGAGGTGGTGGTGACAGGAGAGAAGATGAGTGTGCTATTAAGCAAATCAAACTCACCTATAAACAAATTTGTTTTTTAATAGCTCAGAGCAATATATTTTTATTGGTGAAATCCTGAGTATATTTTCAAATTATACATATTCTCATTTCCCACTTTGCTCAAAAAAATAAATCTATGTCAAGATGAACCAAAAGTTTTAAATTCTGGCATTTTTATTATTTTGTAACAACTTTAAAAGAGTAGGCAGTATATAAATCTTAAATGTATAAGATATTAAATACATAAAACAGTTACTTATATATGATGAACCATAGACATGCTCTCAAACACACACATTTTCTCTAAAAGCAAGCAAGCACTTCAGCTCATCCAAAATATAGCAATTACACAAAAAAGGAACACATAGTTGAGGCACAGAAAGATCTTCAAGGTCCTTTTGAATTATTAGTAATGAAAACTTCATTTAGCAAATCTAAGTGAAATAAAGCACAATGAAGAAAGTACAGAGATGTAGCATTTTTTTTCTTGTTTCTTTTTCTTTTCTTTAGAAACTGATGTTTCTTTTCAGTCAACCTTATTTCAATGTCACTTTGAAGCCTGTGAAAGAACAGTTCAAGACAACTCAGTGGTTGTCCCTACCCGGTGACCTGAGCTGTGAGCGCTGCAGACCAGTCTTCTGTGGCAGGACAAGTGCTCTAGTCTTCAGTAGGAAACTGCTGAATTGGCACAGAGGGCACCTGCACACCTTCTGACCAGTCTGCAGCCTCAGGCTGAGTAGCAGTGAATTCAAGAGCTGGAGCAGTCCATTCATCCTGAGATTCTTCCTTGGTCACAGCTTTTTCAGCCACAGTCTTCTCTTCCTTTTAAATCTCTTCAGGATCTCTGTAGAAGCAGAGTTGGGCATAACCTCCCATGGATATTCACAGGAGATAGTGCCACGCATGTACAGAACTTCCTGAGCCAGTTTCCACCACATCAGACCTACTGAGTGAGCTCCTTTGCTGTTGCACAAGATGGCAATGTCCACATAGCGCAGAGGAGAGTCTGTGTTACACAGAGCAAAGGTGGGCAGGTTAATATAAGATGCCTCTGTGAGAGGCTGGTGGTCAGCCCTGGTATCAGTAACCACTAGTTAGATGTGCTTCCTGGAAGGCTGTCTGGATCTGGTTGGTGAGGGTTCCAGGAGTAAAGTGGTCAGAAATAGGCGTAGCTCCAGTGACAGCAGCAAACTTCAGCATAGCCTGCTGACCAGCATTTCTTGAGAATATGACACTGACATCAGCAGGGTTTTCAATGGCAGCAATGGCATGAGCTGCAAGCAGAAACTTCTCCCAGGTTCTCTTCAGATTTATAATGTAGATGCCATCACTCTTCCTTTAATATATGTACTGTTCCATTTGGAAACCAAGGTTGGTGCCACCCAAGTGGGTTCCTGCTGCAAGGGATTTGAGGACATCCTCCTCCTTCATTTGCAGGACACCAAGAGCTCCAGACATTATGAAAGTTTTCATTTAAGTTACAATAGGAATTCAGAACACTGCCATATGGACCCCTCTCTGGACAGCATGGAAAACCAGATGTAGTATTTTTGTGCAGCACATACCTATACAGCAAAATTAATTAGCAGTGTTCAATGCTTCAGCCCAGGAATACATGAGATTTCACTTGCCTGCTATACTTATTGCTTATCAATCTCACATTCTTTCTACCTTCATGGTTTTGCTCAAGCCCTTCCCCAGGTGTTTTAGCACTTCTCCATTGCCTAGGTTGACCATTTCTTGAAGATGTAGTTTAACTTCAACCTCTTCCAGGAAGCCTTTCCAGCCATCTCCCCACCAAAAGATCTCCACAAACTCACAACCTTGTGGACATACTTTTTGGGCAAGTACCATTTGGTATTTGCTTTGTTCCTCTATCCACTTATTGATACACTGCATATTTTTATTACCACTGACCAAGGTCAAGGATCATGTCTTCCATTTTTATCCTCAGAAATTAGAACCGAAAAGTACTCAATAAACTCTGCACTAATAATGCTGATGTGATAATAGTAGATCTATGGAAAGCAAAGACTAGGTTGGAATGTCTTAGGAAATTACTGGTCACAAAAAATATGAGTTCATTTCAGTGACAACACCCTGTTCCTTTCTTACATTCACCAGATAGAAAAGTAGTTTACATTTGTTTTGACTGATGATCATCAATGTCCTCATTTCTTCACTTAAGCATGTTAACCATATTCTGTTTGGTGTATATCTTTTATCTCTGCATTTTAAAATTAGCTAGATTGTATACTATATATTAAAATGTTACTCAAAAAAATAGTGTTTCATACTTGGAAACTCAGTACAGAACATTATTTCTAGGGATTTTAAGCTTTAGTAAGGTTTTTTTCCACTCTAAATATTATAGTGGTTTCTTTACGCCAGCACATGCTGGTTTACTTATACATCTGAGTTTTCCAATAATTTGTAATTCTTGAAATAAACAAGAGACAAACATACTCAATAGTGCGTGCTGTAATCTTTTGAAAACCCTTGATAGCAGAGAATCAGAATGCCTGAATTCTATTCTTGCCTCTACCACTGTGTCTGTCACTTTGGGCAAGTCCTATTCACCTGCATTACTCTATCAGTAAACTAGAAATATTAACTTCAGTCTTTTTAATTGCATATTTAGGTAAACTAGATCTGAAATCCTTTCTAACAGGAAAGGTAATATATAAATAAAGTCAAGGTAGTACCCATAAAGATGAAAGTCTGGGGCAACCAAGACTCAAATCTCTTCATTGCTTGAAAATATTGTTTGTTTGCTTGTTTTTTGTTTTGTTTAAGTTACTAAGCACCTATAATGTGCCAGCTAGTGTGTTGCCTGGGAACTCAAAGCAAATCTCAGAAGAGGACCCAAAACAAATCTCAGCTCTCAAAATATGGTAGAGACAGAGTTAAACAAATAGATCAGGAATAAGCAAATTAAGACTTGCAAGTTAAGAATGCTTTTACAGATAAACATTTGCAATTGATTTGGTGATAGGGAACACCAACTTTGAAGAAATGTTATCCTTCACCAAAAGAATTCCATGCTTCTGATAAGCATTGCCTGTATCATAAAAAATGGTAATCAATTGTTAAGTTTTTAATGTTGCCAATTTAAAAATTGTTTTCTCTTTTGTTATATAAGTACCTACATACTTATTTTGCCTCTCGGCCTGCAAATTCTTACTGTAAATATTATGAAGTTTAACTCCTAGAATAATTAACAGATAATTATAATTATAATTTGGTAAATACAGTGATAGGGAATATATCCTAGAACTTGAGAATTTAAGTTTTTATGAAAACATGGAGGAGCTTGGGACAATGGTTTTGGGGAAGACTTCCAGGAGGAGGTGGCATTGGACTGAGTCTGAAAAGCTAAATAGAAGTTAACAAAACAAGAGGGATGGATAGAGGCATCACCAAGGTGGCTGGTGGAGGACTTTGGCCACCTCTGATCTGAGTTCTGAGATAAGCAGATGCCAGGATGGGATTAGAGCTGATTAATTTAAACTGTTGATGACTCCACTGGCTTTCGTGGGTCTCCAGCTTGCAGATGGCAGTTTGTGGGACTTCTTAGCCTCCATAACCATATGACCCAATTCCTCATAATAACAACTCTCTGTCATCAATAGGATGAAGAGACAGACATCTATTCTATTGGTATTGGTTCTTTGTAGAACCCCAATTAATACAGAGAAGAAGTAAGAGCAAAGATTTTTTTCTTTGTTCCTGATTTTAGAAAGAAAGTTAAAAGATTTCACCATTAAGTATGATGTTCACGCTAGTTGTTTTTGTAGATATTCTTTATCAGGTTGAGGATGCTATCGTCCACTTCTAACTTGCTGAGCACTTTGTAAAAATTATAAATAGATATTATATTTTTTAAAATGCTTTTTCATATACTAAGATAGTCTTTTTTCAGTCTGTTGATACAATGATTACTTTTCAAATGGCAACCCAATCTTGCATTCTTGGAATAAATCTCATTTTGTTATGATATAGTAATTAATTCTTCTTCTTCTTTTTTTTTTTTGAGCCAGTCTCACTCTGTCACCCGGGCTGGAGGACAGTGGCATGCTCACGACCACCACAGTCTTGACCTGCTGGGCTCATACGATCCTTCTGCCTCAGCCTTCTAAGTAGCTGGAACTACAGGCACGCACCACCACACCTGGCTAATTTTTCTTGACTTATTGTAGAGATGAGGTCTCTCCAATTGCCCAGGCTGGTCTTGAACTCATGCGCTCAGGCAATCCTCTCACCTCAGCCTCCCAAAGTGCTGGGTTTATAGGCATGAGCCACTGCCTATTAACTCATTCTTAAACATGAAAGGGTAGGCAAGAATCAAAAGATATTTGAGGCAACCTACAACATGAAAGACAAGATCAAAATAAGCAGAAAAAAATGGCATTTGGAGTAAACAGAGTACAATGAACAGAAAAAAAAGTCAAAAGTATCACTGTCACCTACAGAGAAATGAGAAGATATTGGATGCTAGAAAAGATAACATAATATTGTATATTTTTTACAGGATCATTCAAAGAACAAGAAAGAGCGCCTATAAATTAAAAATATAACAAACTCAGGGAAAAAATAAAGATGATACTTAAAATATTTCTAAGGAAAAGATGTAAAGAAAATTAGCAGAAAAAAAGCATAAGAAAATTATAAGTTTAGCATCTAGTTAATGGCAGCTCCACAAAGATAAAGCAGAGATACTGGGGTGGGGGTGGGACAATCAGAATAGTTAATAGAATTATATTACAAGAATGTTTCCAACATTGTTCTACAAGAAAGGCACCTGTGCATGTATGTTTATTGCCACACTATTCACAATAGCAAAAACATGGAACCAACCCTGCTGCCCATCAAAAGTGGACTGGATAAAGAAAATGTGGTACATATGCATGATAGAGTATTACACAGCCATAAGGAAGAACAAAATCATGGCCTTCGCAGCAAATTGGAGGGATTTAGAGTCTATCACACTAAGTGATCCATCACAGAAACAGAACTGAATATTGCATGGTCTCACTCATAAGTGGGCCCTGCACATTAGTCACAATAGTACAAGGGTGGGACTGGCATTCACTGGGCATTGCCAGGGAAGGGAAGTGGGGGTGTATGTAATAACACAAAGGGTACCTGGTCCCAAACCAGAGGAAGTGAGGGCCAGTTGGAGGCCCAAACTTCACCTGCATGCAGCCTACTTGTGTAGCTAATCCTGACTTGTACCCTACATCACTTTTTTTTTAAAAAAGAATATTTCCTGGCCAGGCTCGGTGGCTCAGCCTGTAATCCCAGCACTTTGGGAGGCCGAGGCAAGTGGATTTCCTGAACCTGCGGGTTCAAGACCCACCCAGGCATCTTGGCGAGCCCTCGTCTCTACAATAAATCAAAAACTAGCCGGGCGTGGTAGCACGCGCCTGTAGTTCTGGCTACTTGGAAGTCTGAGGTGGAAGGATCCCCAGAGCCCAGCAAGTTGAGGCTGCAGTGGCCGGGGGCGTGCCACTGCCCTCCAGCTTAGGTGACAGAGTGAGACTCCCACTCAAAAAAAAAAAATGTTTCCCAAACAGAAAGTCTTGAGTTTCCAGTGCCCAGCAAAATGATTTTAAAAGACCTATATTAGGTCCATTGTTATGAAATTTCTGGACACCATGGACAAAGATCCCAAAACTTCCAGTGAGAAAAAACAATTTACATATAAAAAATCAGTAACTATCTTGTCTTAAGGATGGAACTAAAAAAAAAAAAAAAAATTCAGCTGGGCTCGGTGGCTCAGCCTGTAATCCCGCGCCTTTGGGAGGCTGAGGTGAGTAGATTGCCTGAGCCTGCGGGTTCGAGACCCACCTGGGCAGCAAGACCTCATCTCTACAATAAATCAAAAATCAGCCGGGCGTGGTAGCGCGTGCCTGTAGTTTCGGCTACTCGGAAGGCTGAGGCGGAAGGATCGCCGGAGCCCAGCAGGTCGAGGCTGCGGTGACCAGGAGCGACCACTGCACTCCAGTCTGGGCGACCGAGTGAGACTCCAACTCAAAAAAAAAAAAAAAAAAATTCAGTAACTGGAATGGCAGACTTTTCAAATGCAACCCGAAAGTCAAGAGACAATGGAGTCATGCCTTTAACATATAGAGGAAAAATAATCTACAAAATTATGTTTAGTATAAATTTATTTTTAGTCATCCAGTAGGTCTTCTAGACAAGGTATTCTGTTAAATCAAGGGAGAAAATTAGAAGAAAAAAAGGCACAAACTGCAGAAATAAAGAATCAAACACACAGTAAGGACAAAGGGAATCCCCAGGAAAACCATGCAAAGAAATTACAGCATTATGTCTTTACAGCAGGATTAAAGTGCAGCACATCACCTTGAAATGGGAGAATGCAAAGTTCTAGTAGGGGTGTCCTTGGGGTGGAAAAAAATCGATTGCTTGCCAAATGTGTTCAATATTATTGAGCATAGATTTACATTTCTGATAGGCAATTAGGGATAGTGAAGTGCACAGAAAACTAAGCAAATAAAAAAAGAAAAGAATTTATCTACCATAGAAGGAAATGAAAATAGCGCATAAAAATCAACCTAATTCTAATATGCTATGTGAGTCAATTCACAATCATTGTAAAAACCGAATATTGACATAAACAGAAGTTGAGATAGTTGCAAAAATGGCAGTGAGGATTGACTTCTAATGGATAAAACATAAACCTGGAAAATTTGAAATATCATTTGATTGAGTAAATATGTAAGAACATTGACTGTATTTTAGGCAGTAAGCTCTTCACACATACTACCCTTTTAATCCTGATACTGGCTCCAGGAGGTTGGTTTTCTTGTTCATTCCAATTTGCTAGTGAGGGAGCAAGGACACAGAAAAGTTCGTTAAAGGGACATTTGGCCATAAGAGGAGAATTTTTAGTTGTTCAAGCTGGAGTGGTGAGGTCCATCTCATGGGGAGAGGCTAGGGATGCTGCTAAACATCCTAAAATGCATAGCAGAGCTCCCCACAGCAAAGAATTCTCTGCAAAATATCAATTGTGTATTGGTTAAGAAAAAATGTCCAAGATGAACAGAAATGGTGAGTAGCAAAGCTGGGATTTAAATGCCAGCAGCTCTTGATTCTGCCTTTCAGTAGCAGCAGTCCAAGGATGTTATTTAGAAACATTAAAGTAAGTGTCAGTACAAAGAGCTGGAAGAATTGAAGTGGTTGCCTCTGCAGAGAGATAACTTGGAGAACAAAGGCCAATAGGCTAGTATCGTGTTTCTACGTGTTGTTCTTCATTGGTCTTTTATAGAATAAGATTATTTTTAACTGCTAATGTGAACATTCAAATCCTACACAATTTTTATACTAATCATTATTTCTAATATTTAGGAGTATTTGGTAAAATGCCGTTTACAAGAGTTGTCTCTCAGTAAGTGCTTATAATGAATGAAAATAAGAAAAAAAAATTGTTCACAGAAAAGAGAATATGCAGAAAGAGAACTTTTGTCCTGATCAACACTTGACCTTACACTTCAAGTTTTAACTTGCAATGTAATGAAGCATTTCAGAAAGAAAATCCTGAAGATCCAGATGTGTTTTATGAAAAAGCTACCCAGACCTTACAAAGCAAACAAAAAAAGCTTTACTAGATAATCATAGATTATCAACTCTATAATTACCTATAGTAAAAACATTCACATTAGAGGAACAATGAAGTTGTTTAAAATAAATTTAAAAAACTGAAAGCAAGTGAAATAAGGTTGACACTTTTATTCTTAATAACTATTTTTAATTTCATTAATATGATATGATCTTTAAAAGTCCTACAGAAGATATAAATCTAACTTGGAAACTCACTCTCACCCCCCAATATCTTCTAGTGGTAACAATGTATCTTTAACTTAACAGAGTATGTGACAAAAAATAGAGAGAAAGATACCAAGTTTATGTTATTTGCAACACGTTACTACTACGACAGTACATCCCATCAGCAGACCCCTCACGCCTTATCCTTAGAGAAAGATGAAGCCATCTGGTGCAAGAATCCCATCTCTGCTTTCTTCCTCACATCTTTATGTTTTCTCCTCAGATGTCTCTTTTCCTGTTTAAGATTCTCCGTGTTTTAATTTTTCTAGCGAGGTAATTTTGCTTGTTTCAAAAAGCAAAAAGATACCAAAATATGTACAGTATGAAGTCCTGCATCTGCTGTCCCCTTTAACTCCATTCTTTCCTGTTCCCTGCAGACGAACGTTTTTCATGGTATGAATTCCTTCAGTGTTTCTTTATGTAAATGCTAGCAAATACAGATAGATATATAGATATACAGAAATACAGGAAGTCCCCAACAAACAAATGAGTTCCATTTCGAGAGTGTGCTTGTAAGTTCAATTTGTTTTAAGTCCAACAAAGTTAACCTAGTTCCTCAACTAATACAATCGGCTGTATAGTACTGTATGTATTTAACAGGCTATCTGACACCTGGTTGAGACAAATAATGCATTTTTTAAAAGTACAGGTATGCATCATTAAAGTTCATAACTTCAAGTTTCATATGTAGGGAAATTACTGTATTTTCTTATATTTCCTTTATGCACTTTTCTCTATTTTGCTTTGTTTCACTTAACAACGTACTAGAATAAAATTTGTTAGCCAGTCACTACAGGTGGTTCATGCCTATAATTCCAGCACTTTGGGAGGCCAAGGAGGGAGGATTACTTGAATTCAGCAGTTCAAGACCAATCTGGTCAACATAGCAAGATCTTGTCTCTAATGAAAACATTTTTTTTAATTAGCCAGAATGGTAGTACATACTTGTAGTCCTAGCTGTTCAGAAAGCTGAGGTAGGAGGATGCTTTGAGCCAAAGATTTTGAGACAGCAGTGAGCTATGATCACGCCACTACACCCCAGCCTGAGTGACAAAATGAGACCTTGTCTCAAAAAAAGTAAAATAATTTCTTAAAGTCTGACCACCTTAGAGAAACTTATCAAATAATTTAAGTCCAGAGAGATTGTATCTCTATTAAAAGTACTTACTTCCACAATAATTACTTAACAAGATTTTCAGTTCTCAGATACACTAAAAAATATTTTTTAAAATAAGTATATATGTCTACATTTTAGGATGTTTTTAAAAATGACTAATTAATCCAACTTAAAGAAAATTTGTACTTTAGTAACTAATGTTTGGAGGAAAATTTATCATGAGACAAAATATACTTTAAGTATAATGTAAATTTATATAACTCTATATAACTTCAAATAACTTGCCTTTATCAAAAATTTTAATTTCTCATAATTAACAAAAAAATCATTACCAATTTAGTCAAAGATCATAAAACAAATGCCAAATCCTATAATCACATTGAAATAATTTTTCTCTTTCTTTTCTTTTCTTTTTCTTAGTTGAAGTCTCACTTTCTCACCTAGGCTGGCATGATCACAGATTAACCATGCCTCGACCTCCTGGGCTAAGGCAATCCATCTGTCTCAGCCTCCTGAGTAATTGGGACTACAGGCAAGCACCACAACCATGCCTGGATAATTTTTTAAATTTTTTATAGAGACGAGGTCTTGCTATGTTGCCCAGGCTAGTCTTGAACTCCTGGACTCAAGCAATCCTCTCACTTCAGCCTCCCAAACTGCCAGGATTACAGGTGTGAGCCACTGCACCTGGCTTGGAATAAATGGTTTTCCAGAAAGATTTTAATGGGAATTAAGGGACTTGGGATCATGTAAATAAATAATTAAACCCTTCTCCCTACTCCATGCAACATGGACAACTCAGGTGAAAACGTATTTCTTTGAATGGAGCTCAGAATAGGGACATAGTAGAGAAGAGAAAAAGAAAAATGTAGCACATGACAACCACACTCGTACACCAAGCTGACCCAGGAATTACCCTCCTCCTAGGTCTTCACAGTCAGGCTGATCTGGCCTGGAACTGCGAAGTCAAAGGAAGGTGGGAGTTTCTCTGTGGCTCATCCAAGATCCTTTCAGAGAGTAAAGCCTACTCTAAAGCCACAAGAGAATTGCTGGTCTTTAAATAAATGATCTTCTGCTTCAGTTCAAATTAATATTGTTTTAGGGTATATATTAAATTAGCTGGTCCTCTTCTATTTCAAGGAGAAAATAAATTATTTTGCCCTTTATGGGTTCAACTTTTTCCCAGAACACAGGGAGATGAACTCGCAGACAATCAGAGGGCATTGGCAGCACGTCTGAGTTTCCTAAAGCACATCGACATATCCTTGTCTGAGATTAAAAAGAAAAAACTGCAGAAAAAATGAAGAGATTAGTTCAACATCCCAAAACAGAGAGAAAAACAATTTCAACAAGTACAAAATGAGAAAAAAATCAATATCGATTGGATAACAATCATAAGTAAAGCAATCCAACATTCCAGAAGTTGAAAATATGTTATTAGAAATATAACTGTCAAGTACAGATTATATCAGCTCCCTAATTAATAAAATTAAATCAAGATTCTTCCAAATTATGTATGTTCACAAGCACAAAAATAAAAACAAAGAAAAATGGTAAGCACATTGTCAAAACGCAATCAGTGGTATTTCAATCCTGCCAAATTTTCCCAGTAGGTGTTCTATCTGAAAAAATCTATTATGTTCACTCTTGTTTTGTGTAACCAAGCTGTCTTTCTTTGTTTTATTTTGTGTGTGTGTGTGTGTGTGTGTGTGTGTGTGTGTACGTGCATACCTATGCTTTTTGGTAAAGATGAAGTATAAGAACTCTAAATTCTTTATACAGCCTCTATGTATCTTTGAATAGACTATAAATTTCTTTAAAAAAATTATTACCTGGACACATCAACTTAACTGCACATTCTTTGTGCTATTAGCTGCATTGATGAGTTTCTGAAAATTACGAAAACTTTTTTTTCTTAAGTCAGGGTCTCACTCTGCTGCCCACACCTGAATGCAGTGGCATGATCATGGCTCACCACAGCCTCGACCTTCTGGGCTCAGGCAAACCTTCTGCCTCCATCTCCCGAGCAGTTGAGACTACAGGCACCCCTGCAATGCCCGGGTGATTATTTTTATTTTTCATAGTGATGAGGTCTCACTATGTCGCCCAGGCTCATTTATATATACCTTCTCACACTAAAGTGACATGTGCATCAAATGGCTTACACAACTGATGTCCAAATTGGAATTTTTTTTTTTTGTTGTTAGAATATTATTTATCAGGCGCCCAAGTATAACAGCAATTCTCAGGAGCTTCAAAGTGAATCTACAAGCTTTTTTCTTTGTCTTCAAAGTACGTGAAATATTTTATTGTTTATCATCTGTAAAAATTAAAGTGATAGCAAATATAATATTCATTTAGGAACAAATAGAAAAAGTAAGCTGAAAGCAGTCTCTAGCTCTTTCAAAGTTAAAAGCAATTCCTTTTGGAAAGAAGAAATTTATAAGACCAAGGTAAATTAGCTAATGCATTTTTGTTTACTTTGGTAAAAGTATAGGAGAAAATTAGTAATAATGTCAAGGATTAGATGCCACATTACTAATATAAATACATGCTGTTTAAAGAATGCTTACAATAGTAGTATAAGACAAAAAAATTAAGCAAGGGTTTTTGCACATATCATGCAAATACAAACTAAAACTCTTGGTTTTACCAAAATTATACAAACTTTATTATTAACTTTGTTCATGATTATATCAAATAGCTACCTTGGCTTGTTTTTCCCTCCAAAACAGGCCTACTGTGCCTTACAGCTAATACATTTTACTTGGTTTAGTCTATAACTAGAGCAAATCTGAAATAATCATCTGTATCATCTTAAAAAAACTCACACACATACGACATGGTGAGAAAAAAGAGAGGCAATGGCCTGGCACTGATGGCCGTCAAATAGAAACTGGGAACTAGATCAGTGGACCCTGAAATACCAGTAATTTGATATAAAACTTTTTTTTTTTGAGTTGGAGTCTCACTCTGTTGCCCAGACTGGAGTGCAGTGGCCGCTCCCGGCCACCACAGCCTCGACCTGCTGGGCTCTGGCGATCCTTCCGCCTCAGCCTTCCAAGTAGCCAGAATTACAGGCATGCGCTACCACGCCCGGCTGATTTTTTTTTAATTTATTGTAGAGATGAGGTCTTGCTGCCCAGGCGGGCCTCGAACCCGCGGGCTCAGGCAATCCACTCACTTCAGCCTCCCAAAGGCGCGGGATTACAGGCAAAACTTTCTATAGTAGCTAGAAACCAATGATACCTTACATAAAATTTTATTTCTTTTATTAGATTTTTGCATTTTAGTTGATAACCGAATTTTATATTTTGATCTTACTATTGTGGTTGTGTCGAACATGTTATTAATATAATTACTGAGGTGATATAAACAAAATTAAGACATGATTTTATGAAAATATTCCTGCCGTATATTATTCAAAAAGCCAAATAATTAATTTAAAATTGTTTTAAGTTGAAATAGCTAACACAGATCTTGCTTGTTCAGAGTTTAGAGATTGATGAAAAAACTTAGTGTTACGACACTCAATGACCTGTTCACCCCACCCTCACCACCCACTAAACAGTTAACTCCGCCTGTGGTACCCCCATGCTGGAGATACTGAAGCACAGAGACCATGGCTCCCTAAGTATAAACAGTTATCTATTTGCAATCTTGTTCCTTCCTTCCCTAGAGGCTAGAAAAGCTCAGTACTTGTTTCTTTGCTTCCCTTGCGATCAGAAATGGTCACAGGGCCTCATTCTGGCCCACAGTATGGAGGTGAAAGAAGACTGGAGAAAAGCCTTTGGGGGAAAACTTTAATTTGTATATATAAAAAAGGAATAGACAAGACTGGGCCCCCATTTTCCATCATTCTTTTGGTCTTGAAAAAGGATTGGATGCTTGGAGATGCAGCAGCTCTACTGTGATCGTAAGAGCAAGGCAAAGAGAACCACAGTGATCCTGGTCAGGATATTGAGGATGTGACTAGTATTAGAAGCAGGTACCTGCTACTTGGTTTCTCATGTGAGAAAAGTCTTTTCTGTTTAAGCCACTGTTTATCATATACTATATAACTTGGAGCTAACAGATTTTCTGATTGCCCTGAAAGAGTTCATATTCTACCAAGAAAGACATGATCAGATGCCCACAGTAGATGACAGCGCTTTAAATAAAAGAAATTTTATTTTAATTAATGAGAATGATACCCACCCTACACCCCCCTGCAATAGTCTGATTATCAGAGTCTGGCTGTTTACTAAAAGAAAGGGTTGGCAAATGAGTTTATGCATAGAAATGTTTTACTTTTTGTTGAAGGACAGGAAATGGGTATGTGTGTGTGTGTGTGTGTGTGTGTGTGTGTGATAACTGTGAAGTGAAAGGCATGACACAGTGACTACCTTCCTTTACCTCCATTCACATAAAATAGGTAATGTCATGAGACTCTGTCTCTGTAGATATGACCATTTTCCTCCTAAGTTTTCTATTAGGTTTTACTGGGAAAATATAAAAATCAAGGCAATCAACTTAAAGAAAATATTTTTTCTAAATGTTGCCTTGTTTTGCTAAACATTCCAACTCCACCTAACAAAGCTTTTCATGATCTATGTTCTTGCGCGGCAGCTCGCTCCCATCAGACAGTGGGAAATCACACTTTTTTTTTTTTTTTTTTTTTGAGCTGGAGTCTCACTCTGTCACCCAGACTGGAGTGCAGTGGCCGCTCCTGGCCACCCCAGACTCGACCTGCTGGGCTCCGGCAATCCTTCCGCCTCAGCCTTCCAAGTAGCCGGAATTACAGGCGCACACTACCACACCCGGCTAATTTTTTGATTTTATTGTAGAGATGAGGTCTCACCTGCCCAGGCAGGTCTCGAACCTTGGGCTCAGGCAATCCACTCACCTCAGCCTCCCAAAGGCGTGAGATTACAGGCTGAGCCACCGAGCCCGGCGGAAATCACACTTTTTAAGAGAAAATATAAACTTGAAAACTTCTATCTTGGTCTCCATTTCTGGTAATGCTTTTTAAAAAATCAAGATTAACAGCCATGAACCCTAAGGTAAGTCCCTGTGGGTCAAGATTAGCGCATATTCATAATAAATTACTTGAGTATATGTTTAAACATGGCTAAGTTTCAAAAAACAGAAGGGTTATGCTTATTTGCCATGCTCTCTTCAACCAAATTGAATAGGCAGTTGCATAACTTGCTAGGACAAGTTATAGAAATGAGTCAGAGACAGAACCAACCCTTGTAAAAATTGTGAATTAGGCAGTTTGACTCCAGTACCACACCCCTTTAGTTCTACATATACTTCCTTGATCCTTTCCCTTGGTATCATCAGCCCTGAGGGTCACCCTCATACACATATCTCTCCCCCCACCCCATACTCCTCCCCCACCTCCCACCTCAATCCTTCCCTCAATCCCTCTCTCTCTTTTCCATTCATTACAGGAACTGGCTTCCCCTCTTTCCTCCTTCCCCTTCATTAACTAAAATTTACAGCTCCAGTGTCTCTCCCCCTCAGGGTTTAAAGTGACAACTAACTAATCTGATAAACCAATGCACACTAATGTGTGAAGAGAGAAAACTGGAAGGTATAGAGAATGTTAAGTATGTCCTCCTAAAGATAACACCTTTGCAGTTTAACTCATTCATGACCAAAATCGAGAATTTCTGGTAGTGCCTTGAGGGGACTGCTGTTAACCTAACTTGTGATAATAAGAATAATTTACTAGCTCCGCTCAGTTTAGGGCCAGTAGGGGAAAACTGGAAAAGAGTTAAGTATCAAAAGGACATGACTTGGCAAAGAAAAGTGGGAGTTACAGGAGCACCACAATTAAATTGTTCTAACATTTCCTATGATTAGCTAGTCCTGGTACCTGTAACATTTCCCAGAGTTCTTCAGAATGAAAGAGATTATTTTCAAAATCATTTCAAGTCTAAAACATTCATGAATTCCAAAAACCAGAGTTTTTTGTTACTCTTTTGATTTTTTAAAAATAGTGTTTTACAGCTGACAGTTTTCATACACATATTTCAGGTGATCCTGCTGAATACTGATGAACATGACAGGCTGTCATGTGTGGGACACATTCGCTACTTTTTCCTTCACTTTATAAGTAAGGAAGATGTTCACAGGAGCTGAGTAGCTTGCCAGGGTTTGTACTTGGCCTTCTGAGTGCAAAACACTGTGCTCTTTTCAATGTGCTGAGTAACCCCACTCTGTCTCCCAAAGTTTAGAGTTATCTGTGCCATTGCTGTCATGTAACTCTACATCCTAGGGGAATTCTCAAATGTTAAAGAGGGTTGGGCTACTACCAAAAGAAAACAACCTGTATATTCAGGGGACCTGAGGGTAACTGTAGTCCTATCTGCTTTCCATCGCTGCATTTTTCTCCCTAGCTAATTCTTGGTTCACTTGGAAGTGTGAGCGCTGCCTCACAAAGACTCCTTAAGCACTGTCAGAGTTTGAGCTTCAATTACCTGCTCCTGTTTTGGTGGATTACTTATCTTGCTTCTGCTTTTCACCTGGGCAAATTTCCTATCACGGCTCTTACTCTGTAAGCAAGAAAGGATATGTTTCTGGGTTTAAAGTAAGGAAAAACATTAGCATAGTTGGTACAAGCCAGAATACAAATATTTCACATTGAGATGAACACAAGAAGCCAGCTGGGAAAACATTGCTGTTTGCAAATTTAGATTCGCTCAGAATTCATTTCAGCCTCTGAAGTAAAAGGTGGTATTTAAAAATCACCAGCATTTAAGACACATGATCTTAATGCTCTGAAGAGATATAGACCCCTTTGTGAATTAGTCAAAATAGACATGATGGTGCACCCACTGTAGTCCCAGCTACCCTGGAGGCTAAGGTGGGAGGATCACTTGAGGCCAGGAGTTTAAGGCCACAGTGCACTATGAACACGCCTGTGAATAGCCATTGCACTCCAGCCTATACTACACAGTGAGACTCCACACTTAAAAAGGAAAAAAAGGCCAGGCTTGGTGGCTCAGGCTGTAATCCCTGCACTTTGGGAGGCCGAGGAGAGTGGATTGCCTGAGGCCATGGGTTCGAGACCTGCCTGGGCAACTTGGTGAGACCTCGTCTCTACAATAAATCAAAAATTAGCCAGGTGTGGTAGTGTGCACCTGTAGTTCCGGCTACTTGGAAGGCTGAGGTAGAAGGATCCCTGGAGCCCAGCAGGTTGACACTGGGGTGGCTGTGAGCGTGCCACTGCACTCCAGCCTGTGAGTCCAACTCAAAAGAAAAAAGAAAAAAAAAAAGAAATGATATGAATACTTTCCCTAGAAAAAAGGATAATCATACATATTTGGAATACAGTCTTGGGGAGGTCCAAAATGGGGTGGTCTATGGGTCCACATAAAATAATCCTTAGAGTGTGTCACAAGGATGGTCCCTAAGTGATATAGATATCCCATATGCCACTTGAGACCAATTTGTGTTATGCCAGCTTTCTAATTTCCTTATCAATAGTAGTAATATATGTTGGTCTTTTATAACAAAAGCAACATATCTTGTTAAAGATTTTTTAAAATTTCAGAAATGCAATGTTTTCTGTAATTCTAATCCTCAGAGATTACTGTTAAAAGTATAAATATCTCCAAACATATTTACAGATATATGTATTTTTTTTTTCTTTTTTCTTTTTTTCTTTTTTTTTTTTTGAGTTGGAGTCTCACTGTTGCCCAGACTGGAGTGCAGTGGCCACTCCTGGCCACTGCAACCTCGACCTGCTGGGGTCTGGTGATCCTTCCACCTCAGCCTTCCAAGTATCTGGAACTACAGGTGCACATTACCACACCTGGCTAATTTTTTTGATTTATTGTAGAGATGAAGTCTTGCCTGCCCAGGCGGGTCTCGAACCCGCGGGCTCAGGCAATCCACTCACCTCAGCCTCCCAAAGGCGTGGGATTACAGGCTGAGGCACCGAGCCTGGCTTTTTTTTTTTTTTGAGTTGGAGTCTCACTCTGTCGCCCAGACTGGAGTACAGTGGCCGCTCCCAGCCACCGCAGCCTTGACCTGCTGGGCTCCGACAATCCTTCCGCCTCAGCCTTCCAAGTAGCTGGAACTACAGGCGTGCACTACCACGCCCAGCTCATTTTGATTTATTGTAGAGATGAAGTCTCGCCAAGTTGCCCAGGCGAGTCTCAAACCCGCGGTTTCAGGCAATCCACTCACCTCAGCCTCCCAAAGGCGCGGGATTACAGGCTGAGCCACTGAGCCCGGCTAGATATATGTACTTTTAAACAGATACCAGATCACACTTTATGGCACCTTGATTCTGCTGCTGGATAATGTATATAGTTGCACCATAGTTTAACCATGTTGCTATTATGGACATTTATTTTGTTCTGTTTTATGACTACCAACAATACAGCATGAATATCCTTGATTGTATCTCTGGCCATGTATGTAAATATATCTATAGGATAAATTTTCAAAGTGGGAAAAGTTAAAGGATACAAACATACATTATGAATGGTGTTGAAATTATACTTCCAAGTGGAATAAACCAAGATATGATGTTTCTAATATAGAAACGTCATATTTCATATAGTAAAATTTACAAACCCTTTAAGTTTTCGGTTTTTGTCATGTGTAGAAAGAAGACTCACATTGTTAAGATGTCCATCCTACCCAAGGCAATCTATAGATTTAATGCAATACCCATTAAATTACCAGCAGCATTCTTCCCAGACCTGGAAATGACAATACAGGAATTCATGTGGAAACATAAATAACCACGAATTGCCAAAACAATCCTCAGGGGGGAATAAAATCAGAAGGTATCACACTCCCAGACTTTAAACTTTATTACAAAGCTACTATAATCAAAACATCCTGGTACTGGTACAAGACTAGGCATGCAGACCAATGGAACAGGATAGGGATTCCAGAAGCAAAATCTCAATTTCTCAACCAACCCATCTTCAACAATGCTTCCACCACTAGGGACGGGAGAACCTATTTAGTAAATGGTGCTGGGAAAACTGGCTGACCACTTTCAGAAGATAAAAACAACATCCCTACCTAAAACCAAACATAAAAATCAACTCTAAATGGATCAAAGACCTAAATGTAAAACCCCAAACTATAAGAACCTTAGAAAATACAGGAGACACCCTTATGGTAATTGGAACTGGCAACTAATTCCCGATCAAAACCCCAAGTGCCCATGCCATAAGAGATTAGATAGACAAGTGGGACCTCATCAAACTGACAAGCTTCTGCAAAGCCAAAGAAATCATCAAGAGAGTGGGGAGACAGCCCACAGATTGGGAAAAAATATTTGCCAACTCTATGTCTGACAAAGGCCTAACATCTAAGATCTACAAGGAACTCAAAAGTGCTAAGAGAAAAAAAAAAGCCCAATTACAAAGTGGGCAAGAGATATGAATAGACCGTTCTCAAAAGAAGACATACGAGCAGCCAATAGATACATGAAAAAATGTTCAGCCTCGCTAGTCATCAAAGAAATGCAAATTAAAACTACACTGAGGTACCACCTAACTCCAGTCAGGATGGCTATCATCAATAACTCAAAAAACAACAGATGCTAGAGAGGATGCGGGGAAAAGGGAACACTTTTACAATGTTGGTGGGGGTGTAAACAGTATAGCCCCTGTGGAAAACAGTGTGGCGATTCCTAAAAGATCTAAAAATCGACCTTCCATACTACCCTGCAATCCTCTTACTGGGAATATACCCAGAAGAACTCAAATCACTCTGTAAAAAAGATACCTACACATGTATGTTTATTGTAGCATTGTTCACAGTAGCAAGAACATGGAACCAACCATGCTGCCCATCAAAAGATAACTGGATTTTTAAAAATGTGGTACATATACATGATGGAGTATTATGCAGCCATAAAGAAGAACAAAATCATGAATTTCACAGCAACCTGGATGAACTTAGAGTCCATACTACTGAGTAATCTTTCACAGAAACAAAGAACTGAGTATCACATGTTCTCACTCATAAGTGGACCTTGAACAATTATCATAATATTATTTTTTTAAAAAGGATTGGCATAGTTGGAAACTGCCAGGAGGGGGCCTGAGAAGCGGAATTGGCAGTAGTGAGAATCTGCCTGGGGAAAGAGGGGCACACCTCATCAACAAGGGTACCTGCATAATGAATGTTTTTATACCTGACCCTGAATTGGACACCACATGTTTAAAGTAACAGAATTAAAAGTTAAAAAAATAATAATACCAACTATATTCCAAACAACTACAAATAAATATTTCTTCTAACTTAAAAAAAAAGAAGACTCAAAAGTTTTCAATGAATTCACTCACATCTCCTTCTAGTATTCTATGACTCATGTTTTACATTGAAACCTAAATGTTGCTGAAAATAATGGAGCTTAGAAGTAGACCCTGAATTGTACACCACATCTTTAAAATGAAAAAAAACTGAAGTAGACCCTAGAACAAACATGAATCTGTATCCTAAAGATATTCAGTTGGATCTTTGATTAGAATTATACTGTGTATATAAATTACTTTTTAAAAATATAATTATACAATATTTGAATTTTGCTGTTTAATTTAAAAGCATATCTCTCCTTTATTTCAAGCTTTCTTATTTCTTATCATCTCTTTTTTTTTTTTTGAGAAGCAATCTCTCTGTTGTGCAGGCTCGAATATCCTTGCAGTAGCTATTCACAGACACAATGACAGCCCACTGTAAAGTTTCTCATTTAAAATTAAGTTTTATTTCGTGACCCACCTGGGCAGTGAGACCTCATCTCTACAATAAATCAAAAAAGAAATCAGCCGGGCGTGGTAGCACATGCCTGTAATTCCGGCTACTTGGAAGGCTGAGGCAGAAGGATCGCTGGAGCCCAGCGGGGTCGAGGCTGCAGTGGCCGGAAGCGGCCACTGCACTCCAGTCTGGGTGATAGAGTGAGACTCCAACTCAAAAAAAAAAAAAATTAAGTTTTATAAATTGATTTTAGTGTTCATTTTTAACTATTTAATTGTGGTTATTGTAAGTAGGATTCTTTTCATATTACATTTTCTAATTTGTTATGATTTATACATGAGAAAGCTCTTGATTTTTTTAAACATTTGTTTGTTTGTTTGTTTGTTTGTTTAGAGACAGGGTTTCGCTCTGTCACCCAGGCTAGGATGGAGTGATGTGATAGGACTCACTGCAGCCTAAACTCCTGGGCTCAAGCAATCCTCCAGTCTCAGCCTCCCAAAGTGCTGGGATTACAAGCATGGGCCACCATGTCCAGCCAATTATTGTATATTAATTTTGAAACTGATTACCTTAATTCATCTTTTTATAGCTTCTAAAAGCTTTTCAGGTGATGCTTTGAAGTTTTCATATTATTTGAAAACAAATAACAGTCCTGACATATGCAATAATTTCTTATTTCTATTTCATATCTAATTTCATTGATTATAATTTCCATTGTTACATGGTATGATGGTGAGCATTTTTGTTTTGTTCTTGACTTCAGTGGAAATAATTACAATGTTATATTATAAAGGAAGTTACTGGCTTTAGTATAACACTACATTTTAAAATTATCTATTCCATATTCTAATTTTTATTATTAATAGAAATAATGGATTTTACAAAATCCTTTTCCACATCAATTGAGACCCTCATACTGTTTTTCTCCTTTGACTTGTTAATATAGTCAACTATATAAACATTTTTTGGCTGGGCAATGTGGCTCACGCCTATAATCCCAGCAGTTTGGGAGGCTGAAGTAAAAGGATTGCCTGAGCCTACAGGTCCGAGACCAGCCTGGGCAACTTAGCGAGACCTCATTTCTACAATGTCAAGAAAAATTAGCTGGGTATGATGGTGCAGATCTGTAGTTCCAGCTACTTGGAAGGTTGAGGAGGAAGGATCATCTGAGTCCAGCCGGTTGAGGATGCAGTGGCTGTGAGCATGCCATTGCACTCCAGCCTGGGCGGCAGACTCTGACTCAAAAATAAATAAATAAATAAAAGTTATGTCCCTGAATCATCCCAAAACCATCTACCCCCATTCTGTCAGACTGCATACCTGAAACTTTGGCATATCACTTGCAATGTAGTGCTGGGTTCTACTTGTTAGTACTTTATTTTGACTTCTGTGTTATATCCAAAAGGAGATTAACTTGTAGATTTCCTTTTTGTGTACTCTTTATCAGGTTTTATTTTAAAAATCAGTCTCTCAGCTCATCCAAAACAGCGGGATTACTGGTGAAAAAGCCTTGAGGGCAACCACCTGAAAAGGCCTTAATGCAAAAAAAAAAAAATAGAAAAAAGAAAAGAGGACGACCTCTTTGCGTCCCCTCCCACTGTGGGGGCTTTTCTGTCCTCTCAATAAATCCTGCTTTCTAAAAAAAAAAAAAGAAAGAAGGAAGGAAGGAAGGAAAGAAAGAAAGAAAGAAAGAAAGAAAGAAAGAAAGAAAGAAAGAAAGAAAGAAAGAGAAAGAAAAGAAAAAGAAAAAAAAGGAAAAAAGCTCACAATGTGTCTTGTCTACTTTTGTGGAAATTTACAGCACTACACTGGCTATACCTTCTTTCTGACATGAATTCACAAGCCTTTGCAGGGATTATGGATATTGCTTTCCTCTCCAATAAATAAACACATGCACTTTTAGTGGCAAACAGAGGTAGATGTTCCATGAAAGTTTTTGTTCTTCCAAACCAACCTCTCCCTTTCTCATCTCCCTGATGGATGAACCAGAACGTTTAAAATGGGGGAAGGGCTAGGGAAAAGGCTGTCATCATTCACTTTCCTAGTCCAACTGGGCTGGCCTTTTCATTGTTACTTTCCCCACTCATTCTTGCTGCTGCTCTTTAGTTTTTTGTTTGCCTCAATTGCCTTTTTCCTCATCTTCGCTTCATTCGTCTCACGACCTACCCTCCAAAGCCCTGGGTGAACTCCCCTCCTCTGTAACTTTGCCGCGGCGGGTTCCACATTATCTCCTTATCTACCTACTGCTGTACTCAAAGTCTGACTGCAGCCCGGTGCGGTTGCTCACGTCTGTAATCCCATCACATTTGGAGGCTGAATCGAGTGGATTGCCAGGGCCCATGGGTTCGAGAGCAGCCTACGCAACATGGTGAGACTTCGTCTCTACCATAAATTAAAACAAAAATTAGCGGGGCGTGGTGGCACGCGCCTGTAGTTCCAGTTACTTGGAAGGCTGAAGCGGAAGGATCACCTGAGCCCAGCAGGTCGAGGCTGCGGTGGTTGTGAGTGTACCTCTGCACTCCAGTCTGGGACTCCGACTCAAACAAGTCTGGCTGCACGTTTTAGCTATTACTATTCTCAAATTGTTTTGAGTGTGCTAGTTTGCCTTCTTAGGCCCCATGGTTAGCTCCTTGAGGGCAGGGTCCTTATCTTAAAATTCCTCTGTGCATTGTCTATTGGGTTTAGCCCTGTGAGTAATGGCATTCAGTGCATACTTGCAAGGCACCTCTGACTGAAAACATCCATCACGGTTATTCATTTAGTAAATGATATAATGAAAACTTAAGTGCTCACCAAAGGTAAATCGTTACTATTAATTCCCTCATTCATCACACGTGTATGGTAGCCTCAGGGGGTAGGGAACCTAGGATTGCAGCTTTGACTGTCTTGGGGAAGCCACAGAAACCTCAGATCTCTCCCTTTTGGACGCAGCCATGAAATTCATGTTCACCGAGGGCTAACATTAGGGATCTCAGACTAAATTTGCCCCCCAGGTCCCCTTTACAGAGTGGACCAGGTTACTTAGTACCTTTGAGAAGAAATCCAAACTCACAGAACTCAAACCATAAAACACTATCTGCTCATGCATTCAGCAAGACCCCCTTGTGAACGATTGCAACTCAAATCTTTTCAGCTTGCAGGAAAACAACTACCGGGACGCACGCCTGCCAAGTGGCAATGAGTATAGAAAAAAATGAAAGGTTATTTTATTGATCCTATTAAACCTTTCACTTATATTTTTAAACTTTGGGGTTATGTCAGTTTCATAGAGCAATTAACAAGACAAGTATTTACACACTTTTCTTTAAAAATATAAGAATCTGAGTTCCCCCAGGGAATCTAGAACTGGGCTGCCACCACACCTTGGAGGTCACTTTACAACAGTGGGAAGACTCACCGCGCTGTGTTCGTGGACCCGGCAGTTCCTAAGTCTATGTAGGGTTGCGGGGGGGTGGGGGGTAACCAAGCCCTGCTCTTTCCCCTCTCCCCTTCTCCTCACCCTTTCTTAGAATACGGAAACAAGGCTGAGAGGCAGGGGTGGGGAAGGAGGGGGTGCACAGATGGACAGGGGAAAGGCAAGCAGTCATGGTGTTTTCACTCTCCCCCCGCGGGACCATAAAGTTCTGTTTCCGAAGCTGGGGGCCGCCGGCTGCATTTTCAACTTGGCCTAAAAGCGGGCGTGCCCACGGCAGGGGTTAGGCACTTTGCAGCACGGCCATCAACCTGAGCGTCCGGAGAGTCAGAAGAACGCGAAAGCCAGGCCCAAGGCACCGGTTGTCATGGGAACCGGGGCGCCGGTCTCCCCGGCGACCTCGTCCCCAGGGGCGGGGCGGGGCTTGAGGCCGGGCGGGCCAATGAGGTGGAGGGAAGCTCAGGCTCGGCGATCCGCGGCTCTCCCTGAGCCCGGGAAGGGTTGAGTGACAGCGCCGGGGGCGGGGCCGGCGCGGCCGCCCGAGGTGGAGCCGGAGCGCGGCGAGTAGCTCCACCGGCCGCGCCGCGGCGAGGGTGACACACCATGATCGCGGCCCCCGGAGACCGTCGTGCCGGCG
>NW_007247410.1:397851-398317 GCF_000164805.1 Carlito syrichta
CCGGTAAGGACGAGGCGGCCCCCGGCTCTGCGCTGCATGTGCAGGAGTGCAAAACAAAGTACGCCGCGCCGACCCTCCACCCCCCCTCCCCACCAAACTCCGCGCAGAAGGAACTTTGCTTTGGTTTGGCTGGGGGGTGATTGTGTGCTAGAGTGGGGGTGGGGTGGCCGGAGTGGGGAAGAGCGACATGAAACTTCGTTGCAAGTGGGGCAGAGCCATCTCCTTCGCGGGAGAAAGCCCCGGGGGGGGGAGTGAAAGGTGCGTGTGTGTGTCGAGGGTGGGGGGTTAAGAGGAGTGACACTGCCCCATCAAGCCAGCTCTGCTCCGTGCGTGCTAAGGGACGGGCTCCCGGAGTCTGTTTCTAATTTCTGCAAATAATTGTGGAGATGGTGTGGTTAGAGGCCGCCCAGAAGAATGTGTCTGTGTAAGGGCTCGGAGAAGAGGGGGTGGGGGTGGGGATGGGGTG
>NW_007247410.1:398337-401667 GCF_000164805.1 Carlito syrichta
CCTCCTTTTCTCATGACTTGATACTGTAAGGGCAGAAAGCTAAAGTTGAGCCAAAGTCAAGATAGTTCTTATGAAGTTTAGCTTCCTTCTCTTGTGGCTATAATGGGGGGGGGGGGGCGGCGACGACGACATAGTATCACTTAGGGAGATTTACAGCCGTGCAGTTTTCATTGGCCTTACACATGGAGGATCCACACCGCCACACGCTTCCATCTAATCTCTTCGACAGCCTTGTGTCATTTTCGTTTAATTGCATCTTTGAAACAACAAACGCGGTGACTTCATAGGGAGCTGCCCGAGCTGAGTTTACCTCTCAGAAAATGGGGCAATCGGGTTTGTTTTCAAGGCGGGACCTAAGCAAAATGTAGGACACCTGATCTGTGGGCCAAGGGCCGCTGGTAACTAATTAGCGAGTTGTTAAAATTCATCTCTAGAGAGTTTACTAAAGACTGAAGGAAAAATTAAAAGTGGCTCTATTATGAGACAAGCGTTGGTGTTTTCCCAAATTCTTGATGACTGCGTTGGCCGGGTCCAGGTGAAAACTTGCTCCGTGCTCATTGGCTGTTTCTGGTGGTGCTATGATACAGATTACTTCTGTTTTAATATCACAGGGAGCATTTTTTCACAAGTTTATGCGTATATTGATACAGTAAATTCATACAGTGGCGCATCGACTACTTTATCATCCAAGTTTATTATACTTTTTTCATAACATTTTTTTTCTAGCCTTGATGTTGTAGAGGCTTTGTGGGGGTTTATGTGGGGAGAGGGTGGGACGGGGGCTAGAATTAAAAACAGAAAAATATCTAGGGTTAATTGTTAAAGAAAGGATTAATTTCACAGTGCCTTTCACTTTTTATTAGAGAATTATGATTTTATCCTTATGTGGGCTTATCTTTGAAATTACATGTGTACCAACAAAATTTTCACTTGCATGTAAAGCCTACTTTTATTTCGAAGGGTGATTACCAGCATGTCGCAAGTCTATTAAAGCCAATGTCAATTTAAAGAATAGATTTTAATACTGTGATGGGGTCAAAAGTTGTAAAACTTACTTACATTACTTTTTTTTTGGAGGGATGCCTCCTAAATGCAGGATGCAAATGTGAGAATTGACTGATCATTTCTTTTTGAGGAGATGTTGTAGGTAATAGGTGTTCATCTTTAAATGAATGAAATTTATATATTCTTTATTTATTATTAAGAAAAATAGGTCTTGCTGTACTCCACCTTTAATAGTCGAAGGACTAGGTGAGGAAATACTGTAGCTTCTCCCAGATGAATTGAATGAGTGTTTTTTCAGCTCATCTCATTGACCAGCCCCAAATGTATTGGGAGAAAAGAACTGAAAGGGATACATTCCTACTACTACTTCTTCTTCCTCTTCAGCTTCCTCTTTTGGTAGCGTGTGTAATTTTAAAATAAACTACAAAACACTTTTCATGGTATAATTAAATTATAATTAATGTCATTTGAGATTTAAAAAACTAAACATCCCCCCCTCCAAAGAAAGGATACTCCAAGCCAGTGCATTAGGTGTCACTCCTGTCAACGTATTCTTATTTTGGAACATGCTTTGTGGGAACTCTGTGCCATTGAAAGTATTATCCTGTCTGCCTCTGGTGTAACCAGCTATGACTCATGTGGGTTAATGGCACTATAGAAGGTAGGGCCTGAGAAGGGAGTAAAGATGATGGGTCTTGGGTCAGTCTGAGGGCTCAGTCCTCATGGAGAGGGTGAGGATCTGTTTGCTCTGGAGTTCTTTTTTTTTTTTTTCCCCAAAAAGGTTTCTCTTTTAATTTGAAAATTAAGATGGGGTGAACAACTCAGGAGCTAGATTTTTTAAAAGATAGCTTTTAATAAGTAAATTAATATAGGACTTTTAATGGCAAAAATTAAAGCTGAAAGTTGCATATTTGCTGTAAATGTCACATCAGAACGCTGGTCTGTAACCTGCTTTGGAAGGAGGAGTTCCAGTAATCCATTGAATTTGGGGAGAAAATGAAGACAACTTTAAGACTCTTGTCTTATTCCCGTTTAGTGTCAGACATTTTGAATTAACATCCTGTTCTGTTCTGCCCAACCCTGATCCCAAGAATGTGTGACTATCACTAACAGTTTACCAGATAGTAGGTGACAAATTGTTTACTTTCTTAGGATAAAAAGACAGCAATTCCTAAAAGTTCTTGTATAGCAGCTGGTCTGGATTTGAACCTTAGACTTTACATATTTTCTCCAGAGTTTGCTGTTAGATGCACAGGAAATATGGGAACAGGGACTGGTTCAAGCACTTGTTTAAGCATGTTTGCCTTATCCTCTGTCCATCATTGGATCTTGCTTTTTCTTGTTTTGTTTTGATTTGCTTTCACACTGGAAAAGTGAAAATTTTCTTAAACTGCCTCAAAGAGAATCCTTCTGCAAAGTATAAGAGTGTGGAGGACTATGGTATCTGAGAAATATGCGTCCAAATTCTAGAGATCTTTAAATTTACTTTTTCTGTCTGTAAATAATTTAATAATATCTACCTCCCAAAGTATTTTGTGGATGAAATTAAATAATATATGCAGAAGTGGCAAGTACAAGTTGACACTTAATATTTAGTTTGCTTTCTCCCTTGAATGTCTCCTTTGAAAAATTAAATAATGTTCAATAGTCACAAAAACTAATGACTATCTGCCCAAATCATTCTTGATTCTATGTGTCACTCATATTCAGCCCTCATTGAATTTGACTTGAATCTGGGTTGTCGAAAAGGCTGTCTTCACCTACTGGCCAAGAAATGTCTCTGGTTGCCATATCTATGCTTAACAAACACTTTATTATTTTCTTCTAGTTTAGTGGTATTCAACTCTTGCTGTACCTTAGAGTCACCTAGCTTCTAATAATCGTAAAGCCCACGCCTCAACACAGAGTCTTTGTGGGTGAGAACCAGCATCCACAGTTTTATGTCCAATTTATGGTATCCAGTTAAAAAATTATAAAGCAGCCAACTTGGGAACCAATACTCTGGACCCCACTAGAAGGCAAGTATAGATCATTTGGTTCCCATAAAGTCAACATTTTTTATGTTGTCATACAGTCCCTTCCTCTTTATAAATCACAAGAGCTGAGTGTGGTGGATCACACCTATAATTCCAGCACTTTGGGGCGCCAAGGCAAGAGGATTGCCTGAGCCCAGGGGTTCGAGACCAGCCTGGGCAACATGGTGAGACCTCATCTTTACAATAAAAATAAAAAGATAGCCGGGTGTGGTGGCACACACCTATAGTTCCAGCTACTTGGAAGGCTGACGCAGAAGGATCGCCTGAACCCAGCAGGTAGAGGCTGTGG
>NW_007247410.1:402059-409153 GCF_000164805.1 Carlito syrichta
CTCAGCCTCCCAAAGGCACGGGATTACAGGCTGAGCCACCGAGCCTGGCTAGAATTTTTTTTTTAAAGCCCATCTATAGGACTTTTTAGTATTTGGATCAGAATAGAACAGAATGGTACAGATATTCCCTGCTAGTTCCCTTGACCTGTACTGGCCAATGTAGTATTTTTAGCAACATGTGGATGTTTAAATTTATATTTTAACTAATTAAAATTAGATACAATTTTAAATTATGTTTCTCATTCTAACTTAGCCATATTTTAAGTAGGCATTTGCAGCTAGTAGCTACTGTATCAGATAGCTCAGACATATAGTTTCTTATCACAGAAAGTTCTGTACTGCTTAGAGATTTTGAAATTTGTATTTCAGTTTCCTATCATCTGAAATGGAATACACACACACACACACACACACACACACACACGTAAAGGTGCCAAAAAATGCATACACATTTTCAGAAAGGAACAAACTGTATTAAAATTGTAATACTCAGCCAGGCTCGGTGGCTCAGTCTGTAATCCCACACTTTGGAAGGCTGAGGTGAGTGGATTGCCTGAGCCCACGGGTTCGAGACCCATCTCAGCAACTTGGCAAGACCTCATCTCTACAATAAGTCAAAAAATCAGCCGCGCATGGTAGCATGCACCTGTAGTTCCAGCTACTCGGAAGACTGAGGCAGAAGTATCGCCGGAGCCCAGCAGGTCGAGGCTGCAGTGGCCGCTCCCGGCGACAGAGTGAGACTCCAACTCAAAATAAAAAAATAAAAAAATAAAATAAAATACAATTGTAATACTCAATATGTACCAATAACAAAAAATGAATACAAGTCTAAAGAGACTTCTGCAATTACACATTGCTACTGTAATTCAATTCAAGTTAGAAAAGTAATACATAGGTAACAGCTCTTAAAACATATATATATATTTTTTGGCACTCCCAGTATATAAAATTTTTCTTACTAAGTTATTTCTTTTACATTTATAATTAAATGTGTGATATTTGTTTGTTTGTTTGTTTGTTTGTTATTTTTAGTTGAAGACTCACTCTGTCACCCAGGTTAGAGTGCAGTGGCATGCTCACAATCACTGCAGCCTCGCCCTACTGGGCTCAGGCAATCCTTCCACCTCAGTCTTCCAAGTAGCTGGAACTACAGATGTGTGCCATCATGCCTGGCTAATTTTTTGATTTATGGTAGAGATGAGGTCTCACCAAATTGTGCAGGGTGGTCTCGAACCCCTGGCTCAGGCAATCCTCTCACCTTAGCCTCCCAAAGTGCTGGGATTACAGGGTGAGCCACCACGGCTGGCCATTATTTTTTAAAGTTGCTTTTTTTTTTTGAGTTGGAGTCTCACTCTGTCACCCAGACTGGAGTGCAATGGCCGCTCCCGGCCACCACAGCCTCGACCTGCTAGGCTCCGGCTATCCTTCCTCCTCAGCCTCCCAAATAGGTGGGACTACAGGCGTGTGCCACCATGCCCAGTTAATTTTTGTTGTTGTTGTTGTTGAGAGGTGGTCTTGCTGTGTTACCCAGACTGGTCTCAAACTCACAGGCTCAAACAGTTCTCCTGTCTTGGCATCCTGAAGTGCTGGGATTACAGGCATGAGCCACTGCACCTGACTGGCTTAAGGTATTTTTGTAGCTATACTTCATGAAAGCCGGGATGTTTGGGAATATTCAGTTATCAAGTCTAAACTAAGTAAAATTATATTGTAGCTATATACTATTCAATTAAGTTCAGTTGGAACTTTGTAATTCTGGCACTGTTTTAAGGAGTATAGAAATAAAAAATAGGGTATGTGTTATCACATAAGTCCCCAGCAGTACTGTAGCTTCAGTTTAATCCAAGTTAACATCTTCTCTTAGAGTTACAATGAAAAATCTAGACTATATTATAATCCAATATTACATTTAGTGGAAATTTTCTTCAATTTTTAAACAAAAGAAAGTATTTTACTGTTGTCACATAATCACACTCATTGTGCAGCTAAAGACGAAACTGAATATTTTAAAAACAAGATTTAATTTGAATCTTTCTAAGTGTTTATATTAGCACATCAGGTCTTCTAACTTAAAAGGAATTTTAAGATTGCATTGAGATACTAAAATTTAACTGGAAATGAATACTGTTCTTCTGCCTACATGAACACTAAAGATTCCCTGAGGATTCTTGATAAAGTGAGGTGCATTCTTTGAGTGCTTTTCTAGGTGAATCTGTAATAAGAACTCTGGGTTAATATAACCACATTCTTACACTTAGTTTCTTTTTAATTTTTTTTTTCACCATTAATAACTGTTTTCTGCCAGGTACTCTACTAGTCACTGGTGATGCACAGGGAAGACACATTTCTAACATGGCAGATTTTGTGGAATAGTCTGTGGCAACATAGCTTTGATCATCTGAGTTCACGCCAAATAAATCCATCTATTGGCAGGATATGTTGCATAGAATAGCTGTGTAGATAAAATTAAATAACATGTAACATTGCCTTGTAAAACTTGACAAACGTGGGAATCTATCTGAATATATATACTCGTACAGATGATTTGTGTTTACAAGCTGCTATGCCTGGTGTTGACCACCTCTGTTTGGTTTAGAGAGACAGTATAGCATGGTATTTAAAGCATAGACTTGGAAACAGCATTCCTGGGGTTGCAATCCAACCTATGATTTTCTAGCTTTGTGACTTTGTCCAAGTTCCTTAACCTTGTTGATATTTTCCTCATCTTCAAAATGAGGATGATAATGAGATCTTACTTTATGGGGTTGTCATGGGGACCAAGCGAGTTAATACATGTAAAGCACTTAGAACAGTGCTTAATACATACTACATATTAATACATATTAGCTGTTATTAGTTTTGGTATACTTATATTTGATTTATAACAGTTGATTTTAAACACAGTACAGGTAACAGGTGAACTTAAATTTTGTTTTTGTTTAGAAGTTTATGACTCTACTTTATTCCGTGGGCTACATGTTCCTCCCACTCATTGCTTGGGCTTGTTGATACATGTGATTTGTGCCTGATTTTTACCCACTTAGTAGAACTTGTGAAATGAATGGCTTCCTCGTCTAACTTCTCATGCTTAGAACACTACACCTGCTATTTTGGAATCACTTTTAGAACATATTCTAGTTTAAATATCCTTTTCTGGTGACATTCTTTGAGAAGGAGTTTGATTTAATTTAATGATTATTCATGCTAGAAAGATAAGTGATAAGTATAATTTGAATTAAAATGAGAAATGAACTATATAGTAAAAGGGGTGATTTTAAAAACATGGCTTTAAACATAATTAGAAAAAGGGGGTTCAGAAATGTTTTTGATAGCATTGTCTTTAAGAACAATGTAGTTATCCTTCCAAAGGTAACACTCTCAGATACATGCGATCTAGTATATTAAAATGTACGTGTTCATAGTCTCATACAGAGTCATTACTTACTATCCGTGACTCTTATCTTGCTGTGTTCCTCAGGCTAAATACTATGCAGCATAACCTAGAACTCTTCAGAAAGTATTTGTGGCCACGTTTTCCAGCTGGTATTATGTATACTTTTAGTCATTTTTCTTTTTTTTTTTTAGTTGAAATCTCACTCTGTCGCCCAGGCTGGAGTGCAGTGGCATGCTTACAGCCACCCCAGTGTTGACCTGTTGGGCTTTGGTGTTACTTCTGCCTCAGCCGTCCAAGTAACTGGAACTACAGGTATGCATTACCACACCCAGCTAATTTTTGATTTATGGTAGAGATGAGGTCTCACCAAGTTGCCTGGGCTGGTCTCGAACCTGCGGGCTCAGGCAATCCACTCTTTTCCGCCTCCCAAAGCACTGGGATTACAGACTGAGCCATCGAGCCCGGCCTTTCTGTTCATTATTACTTGTTATTTCTCATGGAACTTTTAATATGCTAATATACTTTATGAATTCCCAAGATGATATGGTATGTATTCTTTTTCATTTATTTGATGAACTACAGAATTCATAATGTGTTTCATAATAGGACCTCTGATTTTGAAATGCTGCTTGAATTACTGTTTATGCTCGCCCTATCCAAGACCACTGCAGTGAATTGTTTGTGCTGTTTTTTGTATCAGTTAGAAATTGCAAAGGTTTGCTAATACAAGAGAACTAGCACAGCAATGGCCTAAAGAAGATGGGGATGTATTTTTCTCTAATATATCATAAAGTCCAGGCATGCAATTCCAGAGTTGGTTTAGCAGCTGGCATGGCAGTGAACCCAGGCATCTTCTGTTTTTCTTTTCTACCTTTGTAACTTTCATTCTCAAAATGGCTTCATGGTCACAAAATGGCTGCCAGCATTCTATTCAAAATGTTGTCCTTCCAGACAGAAAGCATATGGAAGAAGCAGAAAAATGGTAAAAATGTTGTACCTTCCAGCTAATTCAGATTGTTTTAAAGGATTTTCTTGGCCCAGGCACAGTGGCTCATGTCTGTAATCCCAGCACTTTGGGAGCCTGGGGCAGGAGTATTGCTTGAGTCTAGGAGTTTAAGACCAGCATAGGCAACATAACAAGACCTCCCCTCAACAAATAATACTAATAATTAGCCTGGCGTGGTGCTATGCACCTGTAGTCCCAGCTACTTAGGATGCTGAGGTGGGAGTATGGTGAGAGCTGTGAGCATGCTGGGTGACACGAGTGAGAGACCCCGAGTCAAAAAAAAAAAAAAAAGGATCTTGGAGGCCTTATCCATTGACTTCTATTTATACTGGCTACCCCTATTTGTAAGAGAAGCTGGGAATTGTAGTTCTTTTGCTGGGCACTTGTCTGTCCTACAACAAATTGAGAAGAGTAGGTATTGAGGATCCAGTTATTGTTCTTTCTAGACATCCTAGCACCTGGTCTCTGTTTGCTTCAGACTTAGTGGAATTTGGTCATAGTAAGCATAGAGGGTGTGTTGGCTCTCCCTGTAATCCCAGCACTTGGGAGGCTGAGATAGGAGGATCCCTTGAGCTCAGGAGTTCAAGACCAGCCTGTGCAATATAGCAAGACCCCGTTTCTACAAAAAATAGGAAAATTAACCTGGTATGGTGGTGCATGCCTGTAGTGCTAGCTATTCAGTAGGCTGAGGTGGGAGCATTACCTGAGCCTAGGAGTTTGTGGTGACAATGAGCTGCTACACTCCAGCCTGGGTAACAGTGAGCCTTGTCTCTTAAAAAAAAACAAAAAACAAAACCCACACACACACAAACAGAAAAATTATACAGACAACATGCTAGAGGTTTTTTTGGTGAGGGTGTCTTGGTATTATTTATATACCACTTGATATCTCGAATGGATATGATGCTAATAAAGTGCCTTGTCCTTGTTAATAAAGTGGATATTTAAAAAACTGGATTTCCTCTTTAGGGTGACTAGTTCATGGCCATTAAAAGCATCTGAAAAGTTAATGGACTTCGCAGCTACTTGGATGGATTTAGAGTCTATAATATTCAATGATCTATCACAGAAACAAAGAACTGAGTACCACATGCTCTCACTCATAAGTAGACCCTGATCATTTATCATAATATTATAAGGAGGGGATTGGCAGTAGCTGGAAGCTGCCAGGGGAGGGAGGCAGGGATATAACATCAATAAGGGTACCTGATCTCAAACCAGGCGAAATGGGGACCAAAGTGAGGCCCAAACTTTACCTTTACAATGACCACTTGTATACCTAGCCCTGAATTGTCCCCACATCTTTAAAATAAAAAAAAAAAAAAAAAAAGGATCATTTGGTACTTTTGTGCTTTATCATTTGATACTTAATTCTTTCTAATAATATGACTCATTTGTATAATTAAAAGATCAGTATTTGGCCTACAGTGGAATATTAAATTGAGTTATTGTTAACCTTTAAATAACACAAAAGTAATGTCTATTTATATTCATTTTTAACTACTTAGCTTTGTGAAAATGGAACCCAGGTAGTGTTATGATTTGTTTATTTACATTCAAATATAAATTAAGAAGCACAGTATAGCCGGGCTTGGTGGCTCAGCCTGTAATCCCACACTTTGGGAGGCTGAGGTGAGTGGATTGCCTGAGCCGTGGGTTCGAGACCTGCCTGGGCAACTTGGTGAGACCTCATCTCAACAATAAATCAAAAATTAGCTGGGCGTGGTAGCACACGCCTATAGTTCCAGCTACTTGGAAGGCTGAGGCGGACGGATTGCTGGAGCCCAGCAGGTCGAGGCTGCGGTGACTGGGAGCTGCCACTGCACTTCAGTCTGCCAGTCTGGGTGACAGAGTGAGACTCCAACCCCCCCCCGCCAAAAAAAAAAAGCACAATATAATCAAAAGAGCACAGATTTCAAATTTAGGTAGTACTCAGTTTGAATTTTAGGTCTTCCAGTCATTAGAGTGATTTTGGTTAAATAATTTAATATCCCTGTGTCTGTTCTGTAAAATGAAAATACCTATCTCATGTATTTTTCCAAGCTTTATTTCTGAATCATATACATATAAAATGATTGAGCCCAGCCCATTGCTTCTGTTTACAAGAATTTTTTACCCTCTGTTTCTCTTTTAAACTGAGTTACTGGCGTAGATAGCAACCCAAGAAATCTCGGTAATGATGAGACAAAAGCATGGCTTATGTCTTTATCCCCCAGGTTCTAGCCTCTTTAGTTTACGTTGTTTTGATTGGCCATTGACTGTGCTTTGGTTATCAGATTGTTTTATATGTCAAATCTTTTTAGGCCAAATAGCTACATATAATCCACTTTAAGACTAATATGGTTGACATTTTTAAGGAAGCAAAATGGGTAAATCTGCCATGTTCCCTTGAATATATGAAAAATATGGGAATTGATAGAAAAGAATACCTACCATATTGTTTGACTGTTTTAAAAATAGCAAACAACTAGAAATGTTTTACAGATAAAATTAATTTTGTGTTGAATCTCTTTTGCTTCCTGTGTAAACTAATTATATCACTGTAAGGTATTTTTTAAATTTTATTTTATTATAGGAATGTGGAGTACAAGTGAGGAGTAACAGTATAAGTAGGCTGCATGCAGGTGAAGTGTGGGCTTCTGACTGGATCTCACTCCCCCGGTAATGAAACAAGTATACTTTGTGTGGTCACGT
>NW_007247410.1:409338-409726 GCF_000164805.1 Carlito syrichta
CTCTCACTCCCCTGGTAATGAACCAAGTACACTTTGTGTTGTCATGTGCCCCCCACCCTCTTCCCTCCCTCCCTCCCTTCACCCCACGAGCAGTGCCCAGTGACTGCCAATCCTTCCCTTATGCTAATATGACTAGTGTTTGGGGCCCGCTAATGCATGAGAACATGCAGTATTTAGTTTTTTGTTTCTGTGATAGGTCACTTAGTATTAGTATGATGGTCTCCAACTCCATTCAATTTGCTGAGAAGACTTAACAAAAAAGTTTTTTAAAAATTATAATGGCACATGCTATAAACAGCAAAATTTACACTTATAATTCCTTTACAGCTATTTATTTATTTATTTACTTATTTATTTTTGAGTTGGAGTCTCACTCTGTCACCCAGAC
>NW_007247410.1:409919-429019 GCF_000164805.1 Carlito syrichta
TTTTTTTTTTTTTTTTTGCACAGGTATTTAAATACCCTTACTACCTTAATAAGTGTCATTATAAAGATTTTTATATCTCTGTCTGTATTTTTACAATTATCTTTTTATACCACATGGAAATATTTTTTAAAAAATAGTTTATGAGATGTGCTCACTTTGGCAGCACATATACTAAATATTTTAAGAGGTATCTGTGATGTAGCAACCTGTAAATATGATTCTGTGCTTCATAATCTATAGATTAAGCCAACAATTTATATACAGACCCCGTATCTATATGGTTGTATTGTCTTTCAAATCACCTAAAGGAATGCTGAAAATGGTTACAGTGATAAGATTCAGTTTGCTATTTATTGTGTGGTAGGCATTAATTTAATAAATTGAAACATAAGCTGTTATGTTGAGATGGATGCAATCCTGTGTGAAGTAAATGCTGTTCTTATTTTACAGGTAAGAAAACTGAGGCTTAGAAAGGCTTAATGAGTTGTCATGGTTGTGGAGCAGGCACCTGGATTCAAGTCTGTCCTTCCCTAGTCAATTACATTTCTTTCCTTCTCTCTCTCTCTCTCTCTCACTTTCTTTCTTTTTGCAACTTCCAAATTTATAATTAGCAAAGTTTCTAGTCAGTTATCTTAACCATAACTTCTCATATGAGTTAAAATGAGCAATATCAAGGTAGAGCAAAGAATTGCCTCAGTTGCCATTAGAAAAGATGAAAGAGACTTCAGCAGTCTAATTTGAAATCTAAATTTTAGTGATTGTTCCAGAACTGTTAAATAGTTGTTCTTCAGCAATATTTTTCTTTCAGCTTCCCCCCCCCCCCCCCCCGGTCGTCTTCTACTAACCTACCACTTTGTTCTTTACAGTATTGAGTTCTTATGAAACTGTTGAGTAAAGTAAAAATAATAAAGTGCCAATTTGAAAATCTTTTTTAAATGTTTAGATGCTCATCACAGCATTATTTATAGTGATATAAAAGTGGAATAAACTGGGTAAATAAAGCATGATTATAACTGTAGTTTTGTTTTGCATTATGTTTATGAAAACTTTCATTTCTAAAAGGCCAGAAAGAAACAAAAATGCCCACAGTAGTGATACCTAGGGAAAGCCAACCTACTTTAGGAGTAGAAAGAGTCAATTGTGAAGAATGTATGATGTATAGAATCTGTTCTGTTGAGCTGAGAAGCAAATTATGATATTTTACATGAAGATTTTTTCTTTTAAGTATAGAAGATTCTTACTGATTCTAACATATCACTTTATTTTAGCCAATTCTTTAGACAAACTAGATGCCCTTGAGGCTGAGCTATTGTTTTACAAAAACATTTAAGTAATAATAATGATTGTACACACTTATAAAATACACTGTTAGCCGGGCTCGGTGGCTCAGCCTGTAATCCATCCCGCACTTTGGGAGGCTGAGAGAAGTGGACTGCCTGAGCCCGCGGGTTCGAGACCCACCTGGGCAACTTGGCAAGACCTCATCTCTACAATAAATCAAAAAATTAGCTGGGTGTGGTAGAGGCGCCTGTAGTTCGAGCTACTTGGAAGGCTGAGGAGGAAGGATCACTGGAGCCCAGCAGGTCAAGGCTGCGGTGGCCGGGAGTGGCCACTGCACCCCAGTCTGGGTGACAGAGTGAGACTCCAACTCAAAAAAAAAAAGAAAATACACTGTTTAATGTAGGAAAATCATAATTCCTCAATATATGGATAGTAAATGAGTCGGCAATTGCATCTAGGCAGTTTGGTTCCAAAGCTTGTGTACCTAAACATTCCACGCTAGATATTCTAATAGTGAGAAATAATTTGTAACTTTTAGTTCAGAGTTGGAAGTAATGATTGTATTAAGGTATGGTCATTAGTAATAGTTATGACCAAGTCTTCTTTCTGTGCTTAGTGCATTTTAAAACAGTTCTTCATTTTGGTTGACAGAGGTTATTTACAGAGCCCCAAACTGTTGGTGACTGCCAACAAAGTTTCTTTTCTTCTCCTTTAAATCAACTCTCAGTAGGGTTGGGTGCTTTGTATATGGTGGTATAAAAAGTATTTGAAAGGAGAAATATAAAAGTTTCTAAATTTTAGTTTATCATTTGGTTTTAAAATTCATTCACACTGTAATTGGTTGACATCTGCTCTTATTTGGAGAAGTAGAATTTGTACCCTAAAGTTCTTTGAGTGGATTGCCTGAGCCGGCGGGTTCGAGACCCACCCGGGCAACTTGGCGAGACCTCATCTCTACAATAAATTTTTTTAAAAAATTAGCCAGGCGTGGTAGCGCGCGCCTGTAGTTCCAGCTACTTGGAAGGCTGAGGCGGAAGGATCGCCGGAGCCCAGCAGGTCGAGGCTGTGGTGGCCGGGAGCGTGCCACTGCCCTTCAGTCTGGGGGACAAAGTGAGACTCCAACTCAAAAAAAGAAAAAAGAAAAAAAGAAAATGTACAAAGATAGAAAAGTAAGTCACCTTTCTACCGTCATCTCCAGGTTCCCTCCCTGGGGCACTTTTCTGTCTTCATTTTTAGTGACGTCACCAAAGGAAACATAAATGATGGGCCAAACAGATGTTTCAGTCTTCCTCAAGGTGGAACTTTGTACCCTCTCAGTATGCTAAAAAGCTCTTGACTTTTGAAAAGAATTTGTACAGATAAAATGTTCCCTTTTTAAAATTTTAAATAGCACAACTTCATTTTTCTGGTTTTCTTTTTCCCCCTCAAATTACTTCATCAGTCAAATAGTTCTCATGCTTTTGACCTGTTAAGCTCCTTCTTTTATCAGCACTTAAATCTAGTAGCAAAAGCAAAGTTGGGCGTCTTAGCACTACTAACTAGGCTGTTTTGTTTAAGTTGGACATTTTCTTTTAACTGGGGTTGATAAACACTGAGTGTAACTGAAGTTGGATCCTTGTGAGGTTGAAACAGAAACTTAGATCTATTTCCTATTGCTTATTTTATAGAGTATTGGGATGAAAAAAAGCTAGATGGATGGACATTTTAAAAATACATTTGTTTTTTTAGTTTTCTTGGTTTAAGCATGAATACTAAAGACTAAATATGGAATTACTGTTATTATGTACCTAGACGTTTAAATTTTTTTTTTCCTGCTTAAGTGTTATACATTGAGAGGAAAGGTGTGTCAGAACATAATTTTCTAAGACCACCATTGTAGCTTTTTGTAATTATGCTTCATTTTCTGTGTACCTTTTGAAACATAAACAAAATGTGGGGAAATTATGGTTTCCAGGTGTGAGCTACATCAGAATTACCTATGAATTTGTTAAAAATAAATGTTCTGTAGCTGTAATCCCAGTGCTTCGGGAGGCTGAGGTGGGAGGATTATTTGAACTGAGGAATTTGAGACCAGCCTGGACAAGATTGTGATACTCTATTGCTGCAAAGTATTAGCTGGGCATAGTGGTGTGCACCTGTAGTCCAGCTACTCGGGAGGCTGAAGTGGAAGGATCACTTGAGCCCAAGAGTTTGAGGTTGCAGTACGTTATGATTGTGCCACTGCACTCCAGACGGGGCTGAAAAAAAATGAAAACACAAACAAAACATTTTGGGAAATTTCCTAGAGCCCCAGGAATCTGTCGTTTAAAAATTTGTCCCAAAGACAGCTTTCCTGTATGGTAGGAAATAAGTATTCATCTCAAAATGTCTTTCTAGGAATCGCTCCTTTAAAGAAATTAGGCATTTTGGTTCTGTTTTTAAGCTGCTAGTTATTCTCTAAGTTAAAAAAAAAAAAAGCAAGTTAATTTATTAGACATTATTATTATACATAGCCTCGATCAAGAATCATTAACCTAAATGCCTGTGGGGGCCAAAAAAGGTGGGTCAGTTAAACAGGGAGAAAGACACCAGTGAGTGATGGAAACTGGAGTGAACTGAAGAGCTCGGACCTTGCTTGAAATGCGCACCTGCCACCCATCTCGAGTGCTGTTACATCTCCTATTTTATTCCCCAATATTTTTTATGTGGAATCTCTCCAATCTGTGAAGTCTACTCATTGTAAATGTTAGCCAAAAATTTACACTTTTGATGTGAGCCATCACCTGATAGGCCAAACAGATGTCTGCAGGCCAAGTAAAGGCCAAGGGCCACCCGTGTGCAGCCTGTCCAGATCATCTTGCCAACTTGACATTTGTGTGAACTTGCCGTATTTTGTTATTAAGGGATAATGGTGATAATGATTTCAGCTGTCCGCTTTGATTAATATTTTACCTTAGCGTATTAGTTAAGTCAATAATTGGATTTTAGTGTAGAAAGAAAGAAGAAGACAAAAGACTAGTTCCTAAAATGTGTAGAAGATGATGCCTTTTGTGTAAATATATCAGTCCTGGTTTTCATCATTTTTCACAGAAAATTTTGTTCTCAATCCTTTTCATTCTCAAGGCCTGCTATTCTTCCTTTTTCCTGCCTTCACTTTCAATATTTCATTGCTCCCCCCATGAATGTTCTTTTCATTTGCAAGAGTTATAAAAGAAAAACCCTCCTTATAGAAACTGTATAGAAAGAAAACCACTTTGTGACTGGCTTAGCTGCACAAACTTCCAGACATTCTTCCCCATAGTATTAAAATTCCTTAGCCTTAATACCATTTCTTTCAAATGTGCTTTTTAAACAGAAGAATGACTGCCTTTAAGGCAGTTCATGAAAAGACCCATAGAAACTATCTAAAGGGCCACCTCATAACCATGTAAGATTTGACCCCAATCCATCAGAGATGATTGAACTGCCATGCCATTTACAGTGGTTCAGTACAGAGAAATAAGCATAATAAACTAGTGACACTCCCACTTCTGACCAAGATGCAATAACAGGGATGAGACTTGCCCTCCTGCCTGCTAAAACTAAAATATGGACAAGGTATGTGAAACAACGGGTTTTAAGACGTTGGACATTAGGTGATAAAGAATGGTAGGGTCCCTGAGAGATGGAAACATGATAAGCCTTCTAACTGCCCCAGCTTACTACCTCGAGGGAGTTTCTAGGCTGTGGCACATGGTAGAGGCAACCAGATGGAGGATGACATACTCCCCAAGTTCAGGAGATAGAGCTGATAGTCTGAGTTGACCAAGGCAGCTAGAATTAACAGGAAAGAGCACTAGAGAAGTGAAAACTGCAGAGAAGAAAACCCCAGAGTTCTAGGATGCTGCCCTTGGAGTCTTCAGCAGAGTATTCACTATTACATGCATTGAGGAAACTACTGGAGGCTGAGAAGGAACCACACAAAAGGACTAGGGGAAACAGTGCTTGTGGTCATACCGAGGCAGGAAGTGTGCCTGTGCACACAGCTAGACTACAAAAGCCCAGGGTTTACAAGGCCTGAGGTAGAACACACAGAAGTATCTTGCCCAGTTGTGAGGAATAATTAGCCCTAGACTGAGTATTGTTCTGAACAAGCACCCAACAAGATAAAATTTACAGTATATGGCATCTAATTGGCAATTTCAGGCTTGCAAAGAAACAGGAAAATGTGAACTATAATGCGAAAATAAATAATACCATCTGTGAACTAACACAGAGGTTAGAGTTAGCAGATAAATACATTAAAATAGTTTTTTATAACTACATTTTGTATGTTCAAAAGTTAAATAGCAACACATTGAACATCTAAAGACAAAAATGAGCAGAGGATCAGTGAGGTGGGATAACTTTAATTGGCCTAATATATGTGAAATTTATGTTCCAGCTGGAGAGGAGAGAGCATATCAGGAAAAAAAAATTGACTTAATGGCGGAAACTTTTCTAGATATGATGAAAATTGTGAATCCACAGATTCAGAATCTTCACAAACCCAATGCATAAGGATGAAGAAAATTAAACTAAGGCACCATCATATTTAAACTGTGCAAAACCTGTGATAAAGAGAAAATTGTAAAGGCTGCCAAAAAAAGAGTCACACTATGCACAGAAGAACAAAGATAAGGATTATAGTACATTTCTTTTTTTTTTTTTTCCTCTTTTAATTTTTATTTTAAAATTGTAGGGTATAATTCAGGGTTAGGTATACAAATATTCATTGTGCAGTTACCCTTATTGATGAGGTGGGCCCCTTCCTTCCCCAGGCAGTTATCGACTATTGTCAATCCCACCTCCCCCCCCAACCCATATGTTTCATGTCAAAGTAATGCAGGCAAGAAGATAGTGTAGGTAATATGTTTACTGAAAGAAACTGTCAATCAAAAATTACACCCAAAGAAAATATCTTTCAGAAACAAAGATGAAACAAAGCTTTTTTTCAGATATACAATAGTTGAAAGAATTTATAATCAGATCTGCACAACCCGAAATTTTAAAGACAATTGTTCAGAACGAAGAGTAATGATACTAAACAGACTTACACAACAAAATGAAGAACACTGGAAATGCTAACTACGTTGATAAGTGCATATGTTACTTTTCTTATTTAAATGTCTTTAAAAGGTAATTGATAAAAGACTGAGAAAAATAAATAAAAGGTAATTGATAAAAGACTGAGAAAAATAAATTAATTGACCTGCTTTATAAGAATCTTAAATTATGATAATGAACAATGGCTATTATTTTGGCCACTTATGGGTAAGCAATATTACCTATATTATTTCATTTTATCCACTTAATAACCCTATAAGTATGTAACAACCCTATAACCCTAAGTACCATTATTGTTCCCCTATTACCAATGAAGAAAGCGAATGAGAGGAAGGTGGAATAGTATGTCCAAATCACATAACTATTACATTAATGAGCTGAGACTTAAACTCATTCTGTCTGACTGTAGAGCTTAAGTACTCTGTCTCCACTGCCTTCCCAGGAAAGGAAAAAATAATATAGAGTAGACAATAGATCAGAAGATCAAGAAAAGTGTCAAAGGAGAATGAAAGAAAGAGGGGATAGTAAATGTCATCATTAACACAGTTCAGAATTAGTCTTCAGAGTTAAGGAAGGGGGGAAAACATGTATCCTTCTGTCCCAGGGAGGCAATGAACTCCCTTTCTTAGATAGCTGGCCCTGGCATCGCCTCAGCCAGGTCTTTCACCAACTGGCTGGAGGAGGACAGACCCACTTTATCTAGTGATTTTTCTCTCCCTGTTTTTTTTCTTTTCCTGTGTAGGAGTCTCACTCTGTCGCCCAGACTGGAGTGCGGTGGCACACTCATGGCCACTGCAGCCTCAATCTCCTGGGCTCAGGTGATCTTTCTGTCTCAGCCTTCCAAATAACTGGAACCACAGATGCCTGCCACCATATCCAGCTAATTTTTTTATTTACTGTAGAGATGAGGTCTCACCAAGTTGTCCAGGCTGGTCTCGAACCCCTGCATTCGGGCAATCTTCTCAGCCTCCCAAAGTGCTGGGATTACAGGCATAAGCCACCGTGCCTGGCTCTCTCTCACTTTTAATAATCATTATAACACTTTATTATTATTATTATTATTTTGCAAAATAAGCTAACTGAAAGGAGAAGTTTAAATTTGTGTGATCTGATTTGTACTAATAATAACAGTTTGAGGCAACAAGGAAATGGTTTTTAAAATATCTATGAGTAAGCCAGGCTCGGTGGCTCAGCCTCTAATCCCATGCCTTTGGGAGGCTGAGGTGAGTGGATTGCCTGAGCCCGCGGGTTCGAGACCTGCCTGGGCAGCGAGAACTCATCTCTACAATAAATCAAAAAATCAGCCGGGCATGGCAGCGCATGCCTGTAATTCCAGCTACTTGGAAGGCTGAGGCGGAAGGATCGCCAGAGCCCAGCAGGTCAAGACTGTGGTGGCCGGGAGCGGCCACTGTACTCCAGTCTGGGCGACAGAGTGAGACTCCAACTCAAAAAAAACCAAAAATATCTATGAGTAAAGATTGGTACTTTTAGTGTACTTATATTTTTCATATATGCAATAAACTTTTTTCCTTTTCTTGAGGCAGGATCTTGCTCCATCACCCAGACTGGAGTGCAGTAGTGTCATCATACTCATTGTCCATGAGTTCCTGGGCTGAAGTGATCCTCCTGCCTTAACCTTCTAAGTAGCTGGGCTACAGGCACACACCACCCTGCCTGGCTAAATTGTTTTATTTAATTTGTGGGGGGAAACAAGGTCTCACTATGTTGCCCAGACTGGTTTTGAACTCTTGACCTCAAATGATCCTCCTGCCTCAGCATCCCAAAGTGCTAGAATTACAGGCGTGAGTCACCATGCCTGACCTCTTTTTCTTTTAAAATATAATTGACTTTAGCCAAATGAAGTAGCTCATGACTGTTTGAGGTTGTGGTGAGATGTGATTGTGCCACTACACTCCAGCCTGGGCAACAGAGTGAGACCCCAACTAAAAAAAAAAAAAAAAGATACTATTGATATTAAACAGAAATAACAACTTAGTGTGGGAGTTAAAGCATATGTAAAGGTAAAATGTATGGCAAGAGCACAAAAGTTGGGAGGGAAGAAATGGAAGTCTACAACTGTAGGTTCTTATGTAAAGTGATATGATATCATTTGAAGGTAAACTGTGATAGGTTAAAGATGTATGCTATAAATGTCATAGCAATTACTAAAATAACGAAGAATTTTGGCTAATAAACCAATGAGGAAAATAAATGGAATCTTAAAAAATATTGTTAATCAAAAAAAGGCAAAAAGAAGAAAAGAGGGAAAACAAATGGGAAAAATAAAAAGCAAACAGCAAAATGATCAACTTAAACCTACCTGTATCAATAATCACGTTTAATATAAATGATTTGAACTACCCAATTAAATGGAAAAGCTGGTCAGACTGATTTTTTTTTTTAACAAATCCAGAACAACTATATGCTAACTTGTGCTGTGGTTTGAACATTTGTGTGCCTCAAAATTCATATATTCAAGTCCCAATCCTCAAGGTGATAGTCATAGAATGTGGAGCCTTTGAGAAGTGATGGGTCATAAGAGTGGAGACCTCATGATTAAGGTTAGTGCTCTTAATAAAGAGACCTCAAAGAGAGCTAGTGAACCCTTCCCTTGTGAGAGCATAGCTGGAAGGTGCCATCTGTGAGAAAGTAGCCTATCATTGAACATTGGCTCTGCCAGTGCCTTGACCTTGGACTTCTCAGCCTTCAGAATGGCAAAAAAGCAATTTCTGTTGTTTATAAGCTAACCAGTTTTTGGTATCTTGTTACATTAGCCCACACGGACTAAAACACTTGATTTAAAGTAAAAGATAGAAAAATATATCGTGCAAATGATAATCAAAAGAAAACTGACTATATTAATATCAACGTAGATCTCAGAACAAAAAGTACTACCAGCATAGAAAAAAAATATTTTTTAATAATGACAATGGGGCCAATTTATCAAGAGGACATAACAGTTCTAAACATTATGCACTAATAACAGAGCTTCAAAATGCATGAAGCAAAACCAGATAGAACTGCAAGAAGAAATTGAAAAATCTACAACTGTACTCGGGGGTTTCAGTATACCTCTTTCAGGAGTTGAGAGAACAAGTAGACAGAAAGTAAGATATAGAAGACATGGACAATATTATCAACTGACTTGACCTGACATTTGTAGGGTACTTAACAACAGCAGAATATATATTCTTTTCTCGTGCACACAGAACATTTATCAAGATAGTTCACATACCAGGTCATTGTCTTAGTGTGGTTTTTGCTACTATAATAAAATACTGCAGAGTGGATGATTTATGTATCTTTATTTTAATTTTTTAAGTTCAGAGTAGATAATTTGTTTTTTATTTTTATTTTTAGGATCATGGGGTACATGTGAGAATTTGTTACATAGGTATATTGTGTGAAGGTGAGGTTTGGTCTTCTGATGAGCCGCCCAACCCACCCCCATGAGCACAGTATCCAGTAGGTGGTTTTGCATTCCTTTGTCCCCCTCCCTCTCTCGTTTAGTAGTGTCCTGTATCTGTTGTGCTATCCTTATGCCTGTGTATGCCCAGTATTTAGTAACCACTTATGAGTGAAAACACGTGCTATTCAGTTTTCCGTTTCTATGATAATTCAGTTAGAATGATGGACTCCATTTGTACCCATGTTGCAGCAAATGCCATAATTTCATTCTTTTTTATGGCTGCATAATACTCATGTTGCATATGTACCACATTTATCTTTATCCAATCCAACATTGGTGGGCACCTGAATTGGTTGCATGTTTTTGCATGTGAATAGTCAGTAAACCTATGAATGCAGGTCCCTTTTTGATAGAATGACTTATGCTCCTTTGGCTATATTCCCAGAGAGAGATTGTTAGGTTGGATGGTAGCTCTATTTTTAGTCCAAACTTCTTTCCCCAGGGATTGAACATTCCCACCAACAGTGTAGAAGTGTTCCGTTTTCTCCACCTCGCCAACACCTGTTATTTTTTGACTTTTTAGTAATAGCCATCCTGACAGGAATGAGATGGTATCTCATAGTTTTGATTTGCATTTTTCTTTTTTTTGTTGTTGTTGTTGCATTTTTCTAATGATTAGTGATGCTGAACATTTTTTCATATGTTTGTTGGCTGCTTGTGTGTCTTTGAGAAGTGTCTGTTCATGTCCTTTGCCTACTTTTTAATGGGATTATTTGTTATTTTCCTGTAGATTTGTTTGAATTCCCTATAGATTCTGGATGAGGCCTTTGTTGGATGCCTAGTTTGCACGTATTTCCTCCCATTCTATGGATTCAGACTGGGTAATTTATAAAGAACAGCTTTATTAGGCTTATGGGTTCTGGAGGCTCTCTAGGATCAAGGGGCTGATCTGGCAAGGGCCTTCTTGCTATGTCATAACATGGCAAAAAGCAAGTAAGCATGAGACAGAGAAGAAACTATCCTTTTTTATCAAGAATAGTTTTGTTGGTCGCAGTGGCTCATGCCTGTAATCCCAGCACTTTGGGAGGCCACAGCAAGAGGACTGCCTGAGCCCAGGGGTTCAAGACCAGCCTGGGCTACTTGGCAAGACCTCATCTCTACAATAAATCAAAAAATTAGCTGGGCGTGGTGGCATGTGCTTATAATTCCAGCTACTTGGAAGGCTGAGGTGGAAGGATCACCTGAGCCCACCACTGTACTCCACCCTGGGCAACAGAATGAGACTGACTCCAAAAAAATAAAAATAAGTTTCCACTATCATGATAACTAACCTATTCCCATGATAATAGCACTAATCCATTCATCAGGGCAAAGGACCTCATGACCTAATTATCTCTTAAAGGACCTACCTCCCAACACCATCATAATGGCAACTAAACTTCAACAGTTTTAGAAGGGGCATTCAAGCCATAGCAGCCATACAATAAGTTTTAACACCTTTAAAAGTATTCAAGTGATACAAGGCATCTCTGAGAAATCTACAAATACTTGGAAACTAAATAACAAATGTTTGAATAACCCATGACTCAAAGAAGAAAGTGGAGGAAATGACAATGTATACTGTATGGGAATATGAAAATGCAAATATCAAAATGTGTGGGATGCTGGCTCCTAAGGCAAGACTTAGGCAATAGTTTATAGCACGCACACCAATGACCTTAGCCTTCACTCAGAAAAAGAAGCACTGTAATTAAGTTGTAGAAAGTAAATAGAAGAATGCAAAGAATAAAGGAAAACAAAATAGCAAACAATAAAATAGAGAAGATAGATGAAATGTACAGCTGGTTCTTTGAGAGGATCAATTAGATTGATAGACCTCTAACCAGATTAATTAGGAAACAGAAGACACAAATTTTACCAATAGCATAATGAGTGAGGTAATGTAAACACAGATTTCATACTTATTAAAAAAAATAAGGGAATATTATTAGTGATTTTATGTCAATAGATTTGACATCTTAGATGAAATGGATAGTGTCCTGAATAATCTACTGAAATGTAGGTACTCTTCAACCTTAACTAATACTATTTAAATAAATATGAAATGAAATGTCTTCTGAGCATGTTTTATATTCTTTTCTTGAGAAATTTAAAATTTAAAAAACTCAAAAGTGTATTATCTTCAAATGACCTAATTTTACTTTCACATAATCAATTTTTTTAAGAAAGTATTTATAAGGTTTCTTTTCATTGCAAAATTCCTTTTTTTTTTTTGAGTTGGAGTCTCACTCTGTCACCCAGACTGGAGTGCAGTGGCCGCTCCCGGCCACCACAGCCTCGACCTGCTGGGCTCCGGCAATCCTTCCGCCTCAGCCTTCCAAGTAGCCGGAATTACAGGCATGCACTACCACGCCCAGCTGATTTTTTGATTTATTGTAGAGATGAGGTCTCACTGCCCAGGCGGGTCTCGAACCCGTGGGCTCAGGCAGTCCACTCACCTCAGCCTCCCAAAGGCGCGGGATTACAGGCTGAGCCACCGAGCCCGGCAAAATTTCTTATTTTTAAATGTTGTACATAAGAAGTCTAGAGGGAAAAGGTTCAAAGGTTTGTTTAGTGGCTCAGGCTTGGCTTACATTTTGTAAGGTCCCTAGCTTATTCTTTCTTTCCTGCTTTTCTTTTTTTTCCTACTGTTGTTCTGAATTTGGTTTTGAATTCTTAAGATTTATCTTCTAGTAGTTGCAATAAATATGGCTGCCACAGTGGCAAATATTACACTTACACTGGCCAGTGTCAAGGGTTTCCAGGTTCCATAATTTGCTAGAAGGACTCAGCACAACAGATCTATTATAGCAAAAGGATACAGAGCAAAATCAGCAAAAAGTAGGCAATGAGGTTGTGTTGGAGGGAGACTAGGTACAAACTTGTGAGAATCCTCTCCCAGAGGACTCGCACAGAATGCATGCCGTTCCCTTGGCAGTGAATTGTGATAATGTGGGAAAATGTTGTCTACCAGGGAAGCTCTTCAGAGATGCCGTGCTCAGGGTTTTTATTGGGGACTGATCATGTGGGCACAGCACTCACCAAAATTCAGCCTAGCACTTACCAAAATTCCAGACTCCCATAAGGAAAGCAGGTGTTCAGCATAAGCCACATTGTTTGTACAAACAATTAGACACACAGTGAAGCACTATTAAGAGTTCTGGGAGTGGTGGGAACCCTCCTGAAGTCTAAGTACCCAGATGCCAGCCAAAGGCCAACCTTGCAGGCCTGCTATGTTAACTCATTTTTCATGGCTAGACCAAAAATAAAGACATTTCCCCTCATGTATCTTTTTAGGAAGGACAGTTTTTCTCTTTTCTTAGATTCTGTCTCAGTACCATTCGCCAGAATGGGTTGCTTGTATGCTTACTGCAGTGAGACCAGGAAGTTAATTATCTGGCATTTCCAGCCTCTGTATTGGAAGACAGATTGCCAGTAAGGAAGAAGGCAGGGGAAGTCGGGGGAGGATACTGTGGAATATTTTTCTAGCTTATAATTGTCTATCTGAGATACATGGCTAGGAAAAAAAAACGCATCAAGGTCAATGACTTTTTTATGTAAAAGATAATAGAATATCACATTTTTTGTATTTAGAGTTGCTCTTGTTGAACTTAATACCCAGGACAAATTTGTAGACAAAGTGTTTAAGACAAAATCCTTATTAATAAACTGAACAGGAAAACAAAGTCCCAAACTACCCCTTTTAAAAAACAGAGCAAAATAACCCTACCCTAAATTGCTCCTAGTTTCGTTCACTAGTTTAAAGGAATTGTTTTTATTAAAACTATTGTTAAAACTATAGTGTAGCAATTTTCTTTTCTTTCTTTTTTTTTTTTTGAGTTGGAGTCTCACTCTGTTGCCCAGACTGGAGTGCAGTGGCTGCTCCCGGCCACCTCAGCCTCGACCTGCTGGACTCCGGCAATCCTTCTGCTTCAGCCTTCCAAGTAGCTGGAACTACAGGCGTGCACTACCACACCCGGCTAATTTTTTGGTTTATTGTAGAGATGAGGTCTCACCAAGTTGCCCAGGCGGGTCTCAATCCCGCAGGCTCAGGCAATTCACTTACCTCAGCCTCCCAAGGTGCGGGATTACAGGCTGAGCCACCAAGCCCAGCTGCAATTTTATTTTCACATGAGTTTTTTGTCAACACTATTATTATATGGGTGACCTTCCAAGTTGGTAAGATACTATTCTTCAAAAAGGATCACCTTTTTTACTATTTGAAGTTTCTTCATTTCTCAGTGAAATTATTTCTTGGTTTGACTTTTACTTCTGACAGCATACTTTTGCCATGGTCAATTAAATAAATAGTCAATTCAAGCCAAACCCCAGTTGGAATTGTCAGGTGAACATAAAAGGTTTTTTAGGGAAACAAAAGTCATCAGAATTTATGTCCTGATGAAAAAGTTATATTGTGTCGGCCATGTATTAAAACAAAACAGTTCTATGATGGAGAATGTTGAATGTGAAACTTGCTCATCCAGAAACTCAGTACTTATGGAATGCTACCAGCTCCAGTAAGGTATTGTTGATTTTGGAAATACCTCTAACGTTAGACTGCTACGATGTAGGTTTAGGTTTAAGACAGCTGAAATGCCCTTCATAAAACCCTAAACCTAAAAATTATACTTGGTTTTTGAATTAAGAAAAAAAAAGCTGGAGGCATATAATTGCACTGATTACCTAAGATGTAATTACTAATTCAAGTAAGAGATTGTCATCCAGATTCTGACTATTTACTTACAAGTTTGAATCTGCCACTGAACTACATGTCTACTACAAACATATATTTTAGCACACAATTTGTTTATGGCTGATTTTTCAAGATCCTAGGAATTAATTGACCTATTCGTCATAGATTTTAAGAGTGACTCTCTCAGTCTACCGATTAGAACTAAAATTCTATCATGTTTTGTTGGTGTAAGTGAAATTTTATGCTATTGAATTGGTTTTGTTTTCTGTTAACTGGATACTTTTTTTTTTTTTTTTTTTTGAGAAAGCAGGATTTATTGAGAGTACCAAAAAGCTCCCACAGTGGGAGGGGACCCGAGGGGGTTGCCTAACTGGATACTTTTAAGAATAGTGCAGGTACAGAAATTACATAGTGATTATTCTAATAAAACCTGGCAAATCATTTTTAAGTTGAACCATAAAGTGGTCAAATAATGTTAGTTTTGTATGGTTCAACATGATATTTATATGGGTATATTTCTACAAGCACAGGCACATAGTGTTCTTAATTATTCAGTAGAATATTTGTGTGTTAACTCTGTTCTGATTTTTCATTTTCATGCACAAACAGGAAGCAACTTGTCAGAAAATGACTGATATAGTAACCTGCATTCATTTAAGACAATATAAGTGTTAGACTTGGAAAGCATGTTAGAGGTCCTCTCAGGCTGCCCTGTCACCTAATACAGGAAAATCTCTGTGACATCCCCTCCAGATGGTTCTTTCTCTCTGCTTAGCCACTTCAGGACATTATCTCCTGAGTTACTGTATATTATCAGAGGGTCCATATACTGTACTCAAAACTACCTAATTTTAACTCACTGGTCTTGGTTCTGCATTCTGTTAGGAATACCATAAAAAGACTACTTCTTCCAGAAGGCAAATGTTTATAACATTAGAAGATAGATATCCTATAGCCCACTCTCTTCCCCAAGAGAAACAGTTCCAGCTATTTCCAAGTCATAGGCTCAGAATTAAGGATTTAAAGAACTTTAAGGATTATTCCAGTGGTAATCTGATTTACAAAGTCTAAGCTACTTTCAATTTAAATTCTCCACATTGTCTGATGCAGTACCTTGTGAATAATGAGCAGTGAATAAATATTTGATATGTGACTGTGAGACTGAGAGAGGGTAAATGAGATTTGAATTTATTGTCATTCAATAAATATTTATTGGGAATCTATCATATGCTAGGAACTGTCCTAGGCATTTTAGGGATATACTAGTTAACAAAAGAGACAAAATCTCCATTCTCGTGAGTCTTACAGTTTGCTGTGAAAGGCATTCAATAAAGATTAATTCTATAGTGTATTAGGAGATATTATGCATACCATAAAGTGTTGTATAACTGAATAATGGTATAAGAAAGTGAGGGAGTGAGTGATGCTGCTGTTTTAGATTGAGGTGGTCAAGAAAAGACGCTCTGTGAGGTGACAGTTGATCAAAGAGCTGAATGCAGTGAGGTGTCTAAGCCATGTGGGAGTTTGCCATAAGAGTATTCTAGGTAAATGCAATGGCTTCAGGGTTACTATGGCTGGAGTGAGTGTGTCAGGACTTAAGGGGAGAGAGTAAGTAGTTAAGATGAGTAGGCAGCCTGAGGAAAAATCATGTAGGCAGCTGTAAACTTGAGAAGGGATTTTTGTGATGTTATTCTAAGTGTAATGGGAAGCCATGAAGCAGGAGAATGATATGATAGACCTCCATTTTAAGAGGATCACTAGAGGGAGCAGACCACAGGGACACAGAAGAGGAAGCAGAAAGATTTGCTGTAGCCCTATTGTCATAGTTTTCTAGAGCTTCACTGTCTTATACGGCAGCTCTAAGTCTCATGTGACTGTTTAAATTTATATTAATTAAAATTAAATAAAGCTTAAAAACTAGGTTCCTCTGTTGTTCTAGCCACATTTAAAGTTTTAATAACTACACATGTCTATAGACAGGCCTCGACTTACGAGGGTTCAACTTAATGATTTATCGACTTTACAGTGGTGTAAAACCATAAGCCTTGAGTTGAAACTGTCCTTGTAATTTTGAATTTTGATCTTTTCCTGCATTAGTGATACATGGTAGAATCTGCTCTCACAATGTTGGGCAGCAGCAGAGAGCCACAGCTCCTAGTCAGCCGCGCAATCGTGAGGGTCAGCACTGGCATGGTGCTTCATAGTGTACTTGCTGAATAAATTACATGAACTGTTCAACAGTTCATCATAAAATAGGCTTTGTGTTAGATGGTTTTGCCCAACTGTAGGTAAATGTAAGTGTTCTGAGCATGTTAAGTTCTGATATTAGCTAGGAATAGAAACAACTTTGAGTTCAGAGAAAATAAATGGGAAAATAAAGTCAAACGACTTCACAGGTCACAGAGATGTGTGTTTCAGTATTTGCAACCATTTCAACTTAATAATTGGAGACAGTCAAAATTCATTCTAAAAATGATTTGCCAGTTTCCATTTTGAAATGTGTTACACATTTCAGTTATTAAAAATCTACTTTTTGTATCTAAGCCATGGCATGAGATTTCTATACTGCATCTTTCTAATTCTTGAGGGCTTTCATTTCTTAGGCGTAGTGGAAAAGGAGAGTACAAATGTCAACTCCGGTCACCATCCCACGTTTCCACGTTTCTAAATGTTGTTTCTAACATCTCTGATTATTACATTTGGCTGAAGGTAGAGCTTTTCTACTAGCAATATTCTGATTATTACATTTGGCTGAAGGTAAAGCTTTTCTACTAGCAATATTAGTGGTCATTTCTGCAGCTACATTTTAGAAAATCAAATTCTGTAATAAGTTACTCTCTTTTCCATCCTTTTTTAGCACTTCTGATGAGGTTGTGGAGAAGTGCTATTCGGTTTGATTTCTGATCTCCCATTTTAACAAATAGAAACATGTCCCAGGTCTGGAGAGTTACTGCACAGACAGCCACCCTCTTTCAACTCGTATTGAATGACGTTGTTGTGTTCTCGTGTATCATATCGATATTGTCGTTTGTATTTGCCCTCTATTTATAGAACATTCTACTGGTTTTCCAGTCAAGAAAATATTATTGATCTAAGATTTCTTTATTTTTTCTTTTTGAGTTGCGGTCTCATTCTGTCACCCAGGCTGGAGTGCAGTAGCATAATCATGGCTCACTGCAGCTCCAACCCCCTGAGCTCAGGCTATCCTTCCACCTCACCCTCCTGAATAGCTGGGACTACAGGGTTCGCCACAGTGCCCGGCTTGAACCATCCTAACATTTAACACAACATATTGTAATCACTGATTTATTCTCTCATCCACTAGATGTAGAGTTATTTGTTAATGTCACATACCACACCTATTCAACTTTTTGTCCCAGACTCTTAGTTCTGGAGTCTAAATGCTTGTTGGCAGAATTCAGTTCTTATGATTTTAGGACCATTTTTTTGCTGGTTGTTGGCTGGGGTCCACTTTCAGCTCCTGGAGGCCACCCCTAGGTCCTTGCCACAGAGTCAGTTTACAACGTGAAAGGAATCTTGAGAGCAGTCTCAAAATTCTGCCTACCACACTGATTTGTTTATTACAATATAAAGGAATTTTTTACTTGGTCTTTTGTGCTCTATTCCTATTTGTTGCCTTTGGTGGCTGTCCGTTCAGACATTTTATGTCTATTACTTGAGAAAGATCAACAAGTATCTTAAAGCAGCGTTCTAACGCAAGTCAGGGGGCGAGAAAGAAGGCTGATGTAGAAAGACAATACTCAACAATTTACCACAATGGTGTTTTCTGCTGGTTCCTCCTTGTTAGTAAAGAAAAGAGAACAAAGAACAAATTCACAATTAGGGATTTCTTTCCTGGCTTTACTTTCTCCTAAGTTTCAATTATGCAGAGAAGGATTGAAGAATTCCAGAGTTTTTCTTCTTGATCTCTGAAGCTATCCCAGGAAAGCAGGAAATAGGTGTATATGATTTCTAATTTAGATAAGTAGTTGGTTGACATGAGCCAGAGGCCCAGAAGGCAATTTAGACTTGTGTTTATTTTCGTTTTTCTTTTTTCAGGGAAAAGCATAATGGAAAAGTTGACAAATACTAAACATTACTCCAATTTCAATAAAAATATTTAGACACAAGTTGCATTCTCTCTCAAGGCAACATCCAGTTAAAACTTTATCTTTTTTGTTGTATTGTTGAATTAGGTTTGCTATTAATGATTATTGTGTTTGTTATTGAATATTGATGAATATTCAGATTCTTTAAAAAATTAGCATTCGATATGTTCAGATTATTTGATTAAAAAATGCTGTAAAAACCGGGCTTGGTGGCTCAGCCTGTAATCCTGCGCCTTTGGGAGGCTGAGGTGAGTGGATTGCCTGAGCCCGTGGGTTCGAGACCCACCTGGGCAGCGAGACCTCATCTCTACAATAAATAAAAAAATCAGCCAGGCGTGGTAGCGCACGCCTGTAATTCCAGCTACTCGGAAGGCTGAGATGGAAGGATCGCTGGAGCCCAGCAGGTCGAGGCTGCGGTGGCCGGGAGCAGCCACTGCACTCCAGTCTAGGCGACAGAGTGAGACTCCAACTCAAAAAAAAAAAAAAAAAAAAAAAAAAAGCTGTA